>NC_072784.1:7795480-7932260 GCF_022539595.1 Amphiprion ocellaris | reverse complement strand
TACTAAACTTCAACGTTTAGTAAAGGGTCACGTGCGGGAATCGAACCTGTGTCTGTGACACAGTCCTGTTTCAGAGTCACCCTCTCAACCAGTTGAGCTACAGAGACACCTCTTTTTTTAGTTGTTGGTCGACATAGTAAACTATGACGTTTTAGGGACGTCTTGGACGACATATTAAACCATGGCTTTTTTTGGTCAAATTTTGGACGACATGCTAAACTATGACGTTTTTGTCATATTTTAAACAAACATACTCAACTATGACGTTTTTGTCATATTTTGGACGACATACTATGACTTTTTTTGGTCAAATTTTGGACAACATACTAAACTATGAAATTTTTGTCAAATTTTCGACGACATACTAAACAATGAAGTTTTTGTCACATTTTTGACGATATACTAAACTGACATTTTTTTCCATGTTTTGGACGACATACTAAAGTACAACATTGTTGTCCTACTAAACTTCAACGTTTAGTAAAGGGTCACGTGCGGGAATCGAACCTGTGTCTGTGACACAGTCCTGTTTCAGAGTCACCCTCTCAACCAGTTGAGCTACAGAGACACCTCTTTTTTTAGTTGTTGGTCGACATAGTAAACTATGACGTTTTAGGGACGTCTTGGACGACATATTAAACCATGGCTTTTTTTGGTCAAATTTTGGACGACATGCTAAACTATGACGTTTTTGTCATATTTTAAACAAACATACTCAACTATGACGTTTTTGTCATATTTTGGACGACATACTATGACTTTTTTTGGTCAAATTTTGGACAACATACTAAACTATGAAATTTTTGTCAAATTTTCGACGACATACTAAACAATGAAGTTTTTGTCACATTTTTGACGATATACTAAACTGACATTTTTTTCCATGTTTTGGACGACATACTAAAGTACAACATTGTTGTCATACTAAACTTCAACGTTTAGTAAAGGGTCACGTGCGGGAATCGAACCTGTGTCTGTGACACAGTCCTGTTTCAGAGTCACCCTCTCAACCAGTTGAGCTACAGAGACACCTCTTTTTTTAGTTGTTGGTCGACATAGTAAACTATGACGTTTTAGGGACGTCTTGGACGACATATTAAACCATGGCTTTTTTTGGTCAAATTTTGGACGACATGCTAAACTGTGACGTTTTTGTCATATTTTGGACGACATACTAGACTATGACATTTCAGTGACATTTTGGACGACATACTAACCTATGACATTTTGTCATATTTTGGACGACATACTAAACTGACGTTTTTTTCCATATTTTGGATGACATACTAAACTATGACTTGTTTTGGTCAAATTTTGGACGACACACTAAACAATGACATTTTTGTCAAATTTCGGACAACATACTAAACTCTGATGTTTTTGTCATATTTTGGAAGACATACTGAAAAAATGACGTTTTTGTCATATTTTGGATGGCATACTAAACTTGGATGTTGAGTAAAGGGTCAGGAGCGGGAATCGAACCTGTGTCTCTGACACAGTCCTGTTGATGAGTCACCCTCTCAACCAGTTGAGCTACACAGGCACCTTTTTTGCAGTTGTTGGACGACATACTAAACTGTGACATTTTTGTCATATTTTAGATGACATACTAAACTATGCCTTTTTTTTGGTCAAATTTTGGACGACCTACTAACCTATGACGTTTTTGTCATATTTTGGACGACAAAATATGACGCCATATGATGAAATAATGTAAAGGAGGCCGTGAAAAACACTCCAGAAAGGTTTTCTTTGAAAAAAAAAATCATCATGAATTTTGGCGCAAAAAAACCGCCATAGTATACTATGTTGAAAAAAAAAATGCCGTTTTTCAACATGTTGTAAAAACGTTCCATATGATGAAATAATGTAAAGGAGGCGGTGAAAAACATTCCAGAAAGGTTTTCTTTGGAAAAAAAATCATTTTGAATTTTGGTGCAAAAAAACATCTTATTATACTATGTCGAAAAAAAAATGCCATTTTTCAACATGTAAAAACGTGCCATATGATGAAATAATGTAAAGTCGGCCGTGAAAAACACTATGGTAAGGTTTTCTTTAAAAAAAAAAAAAACATGAATTTTGGCACAAAAAAATGCCATAGTATACTATGGCGAAAAAAAAAATGAGATTTTTCAACATGTTGTAAAAACGTGCTATATGATGAAATAATGTAAGGTAGGCCGTGAAAAACACTATGGTAAGGTTTTCTTTGAAAAAAAATCATCATGAATTTTGGCGCAAAAAAACGCCATGGTATACTATGTCGAAAAAAAAATGCCATTTTTGAACATGTTGTAAAAACGTGCCATATGATGAAATAATGTAAAGGAGGCCGTGAAAAACACTCCAGAAAGGTTTTCTTTGAAAAAAAAAAATCATTTTGAATTTTGGCGCAAAAAAACGCCATAGTATACTATGTCGAAAAAAAATGCCATTTTTCAACATGTAAAAACGTGCCATATGATGAAATAATGTAAAGTAGGCTGTGAAAAACACTATGGTAAGGTTTTCTTTGAAAAAAAAATCATCATGAATTTTGGCGCAAAAAAACGCCATAGTATACTATGTCGAAAAAAAAATGCCATTTTTGAACATGTTGTAAAAACGTGCCATATGATGAAATAATGTAAAGGAGGCCGTGAAAAACATTCCAGAAAGGTTTTCTTTGAAAAAAAATCATCATGAATTTTGGCGCAAAAAAACGCCATAGTATATAGTACTATGACGTTTTTGTCACATTTTGGAACACATACTAAACTGACGTTTTTGTCACATTTTGCACGACATACTAACCTATCACGTTTTTGTCACATTTTGCACGACATACTAAACTGTGTCATTTCTGTCAAATTTTGGACAAAACACTCAACTATGACACTGTTGTCATACTAAACTTGAACGTTCAGTAAAGGGTCATGAGCGAGAATCGAACCTGTGTCTCTGACACAGTCCTGCTTTGGAGTCACCCTCTCAACCGGTTGAGCTACACAGCCACCTCATTTCCAGTTGTTGGACGATATACTAAACCATGACGTTTTAGGGACATCTTAGACGACATACTAAACTGACATTTTTTCCATATTTTGGACGACATACTAAATTACAACATTGTTGTCATACTAAACTTTAACGTTTAGTAAAGGGTCACGTGCGGGAATCGAACCTGTGTCTATGACACAAGTCCTGTTTTAGAGTCACCCTCTCAACCAGTTGAGCTACAGAGACACCTCTTTTTCAGTTGTTGGTCGACATAGTAAACTATGACGTTTTAGGGACGTCTTGGACGACATATTAAACCATGGCTTTTTTTGGTCAAATTTTGGACGACATGCTAAACTATGACGTTTTTGTCATATTTTAAACAAACATACTCAACTATGACGTTTTTGTCATATTTTGGACGACATACTAGACTATGACATTTCAGTGACATTTTGGACGACATACTAAACTATGACATTTTTGTCAAATTTTGGATGACATACTAAACTATGATGTTTTTGTCATATTTTGTACGACATACTAACCTATGACATTTTGTCATATTTTGGACGACATACTAAACTGACGTTTTTTTCCATATTTTGGATGACATACTAAACTATGACTTGTTTTGGTCAAATTTTGGACGACACACTAAACTATGACTTTTTTTGGTCAAATTTTGGACAACATACTAAACTATGAAATTTTTGTCAAATTTTCGACGACATACTAAACAATGAAGTTTTTGTCACATTTTTGACGATATACTGAACTGACATTTTTTTCCATGTTTTGGACGACATACTAAAGTACAACATTGTTGTCATACTAAACTTCAATGTTTAGTAAAGGGTCACGTGCGGGAATCGAACCTGTGTCTGTGACACAGTCCTGTTTCAGAGTCACCCTCTCAACCAGTTGAGCTACAGAGACACCTCTTTTTTTAGTTGTTGGTCGACATAGTAAACTATGACGTTTTAGGGACGTCTTGGACGACATATTAAACCATGGCTTTTTTTGGTCAAATTTTGGACGACATGCTAAACTGTGACGTTTTTGTCATATTTTAAACAACATACTATACTATGACGTTTTTGTCATATTTTGGACGACATACTAGACTATGACATTTCAGTGACATT
Source organism: Amphiprion ocellaris (assembly GCF_022539595.1). Taxonomy (NCBI): domain Eukaryota; kingdom Metazoa; phylum Chordata; class Actinopteri; family Pomacentridae; genus Amphiprion; species Amphiprion ocellaris. Next base: position 7,928,127 of record NC_072784.1, on the reverse strand, counting down.
TTGGACGACATACTAAACTATGACATTTTTGTCAAATTTTGGATGACATACTAAACTATGATGTTTTTGTCATATTTTGTACGACATACTAACCTATGACATTTTGTCATATTTTGGACGACATACTAAACTGACGTTTTTTTCCATATTTTGGATGACATACTAAACTATGACTTGTTTTGGTCAAATTTTGGACGACACACTAAACAATGACATTTTTGTCAAATTTCGGACAACATACTGAACTCTGATGTTTTCGTCATATTTTGGAAGACATACTGAAAAAATGACGTTTTTGTCATATTTTGGATGGCATACTAAACTTGGATGTTGAGTAAAGGGTCAGGAGCGGGAATCGAACCTGTGTCTCTGACACAGTCCTGTTGATGAGTCACCCTCTCAACCAGTTGAGCTACACAGGCACCTTTTTTGCAGTTGTTGGACGACATACTAAACTGTGACATTTTTGTCATATTTTAGATGACATACTAAACTATGCCTTTTTTTTGGTCAAATTTTGGACGACCTACTAACCTATGACGTTTTTGTCATATTTTGGACGACAAAATATGACGCCATATGATGAAATAATGTAAAGGAGGCGGTGAAAAACATTCCAGAAAGGTTTTCTTTGGAAAAAAAATCATTTTGAATTTTGGTGCAAAAAAACATCTTATTATACTATGTCGAAAAAAAAATGCCATTTTTCAACATGTTGTAAAAACGTGCCATATGATGAAATAATGTAAAGGAGGCCGTGAAAAACACTCCAAAAAGGTTTTCTTTGAAAAAAAAATCATCATGAATTTTGGCACAAAAAAAACGCCATAGTATACTATGTTGAAAAAAAAAATGCCGTTTTTCAACATGTTGTAAAAACGTGCCATATGATGAAATAATGTAAAGGAGGCCGTGAAAAACACTCCGGAAAGGTTTTCTTTGAAAAAAAAATCATCATGAATTTTGGCGCAAAAAAACGCCATAGTATACTATGTCGAAAAAAAAAAGAGATTTTTCAACATGTTGTAAAAACGTGCTATATGATGAAATAATGTAAGGTAGGCCGTAAAAAACACTACAGTAAGGTTTTCTTTGAAAAAAAAAATCATCATGAATTTTGGCGCAAAAAAACACCATAGTATACTATGTTGAAAAAAAATGCCATTTTTCAACATGTAAAAACGTGCCATATGATGAAATAATGTAAAGTCGGCCGTGAAAAACACTATGGTAAGGTTTTCTTTAAAAAAAAAAAAATCATCATGAATTTTGGCACAAAAAAATGCCATAGTATACTATGGCGAAAAAAAAAATGAGATTTTTCAACATGTTGTAAAAACGTGCTATATGATGAAATAATGTAAGGGAGGCCGTGAAAAACACTATGGTAAGGTTTTCTTTGAAAAAAAATCATCATGAATTTTGGCGCAAAAAACGCCATAGTATACTATGTCGAAAAAAAAATGCCATTTTTCAAATTGTTATAAAAAAGTGCCATATGATGAAATAATGTAAAGGAGGCCATGAAAAACACTCCAGAAAGGTTTTCTTTGAAAAAAAAAATCATCATGAATTTTGGCACAAAAAAACGCCATAGTATAGTATGGCGAAAAAAAAATGAGATTTTTCAACATGTAAAAACGTGCTATATGATGAAATAATGTAAGGTAGGCCGTGAAAAACACTATGGTAAGGTTTTCTTTGAAAAAAAAATCATCATGAATTTTGGCGCAAAAAAACGCCATAGTATACTATGTCGAAAAAAAATGAGATTTTTCAACATGTTGTAAAAATGTGCCATATGATGAAATAATGTAAAGGAGGCCGTGAAAAACACTCCAGAAAGGTTTTCTTTGAAAAAAAAATCATCATGAATTTTGGCGCAAAAAAACGCCATAGTATACTATGTCGAAAAAAAAAATGCCATTTTTCAACATGTTGTAAAAACGTGCCATATGATGAAATAATGTAAAGGAGGCCGTGAAAAACACTCCAGAAAGGTTTTCTTTGAAAAAAAAAATCATCATGAATTTTGGCGCAAAAAAACGCCATAGTATACTATGTCGAAAAAAAAAATGCGATTTTTCAACATGTTGTAAAAACGTGCCATATGATGAAATAATGTAAAGGAGGCCGTGAAAAACACTCCAGAAAGGTTTTCTTTGAAAAAAAAAATCATCATGAATTTTGGCGCAAAAAAACGCCTACTATACTATGTCGAAAAAAAATGCCATTTTTCAAACATGTTGTAAAAACGTGCCATATGATGAAATAATGTAAAGGAGGCCGTGAAAAACACTCCAGAAAGGTTTTCTTTGAAAAAAAAAATCATCATGAATTTTGGCGCAAAAAAACGCCATAGTATACTATGTCGAAAAAAAATGCAATTTTTCAACATGTTGTAAAAACGTGCCATATGATGAAATAATGTAAAGGAGGCCGTGAAAAACACTCCAGAAAGGTTTTCTTTGAAAAAAAAAATCATTTGAATTTTGGCGCAAAAAAACGCCATAGTATACTATGTCGAAAAAAAAATGAGATTTTTCAACATGTAAAAACGTGCTATATGATGAAATAATGTAAGGTAGGCCGTGAAAAACACTATGGTAAGGTGTTCTTTGAAAAAAAAATCATCATGAATTTTGGCGCAAAAAAACGCCATAGTATACTATGTCGAAAAAAAAATGCCATTTTTCAACATGTTGTAAAAACGTGCCATATGATGAAATAATGTAAAGGAGGCCGTGAAAAACACTCCAGAAAGGTTTTCTTTGAAAAAAAAATCATCATGAATTTTGGCGCAAAAAAACGCCATAGTATACTATGGCGAAAAAAAAATGAGATTTTTCAACATGTAAAAACGTGCTATATGATGAAATAATGTAAGGTAGGCCGTGAAAAACACTATGGTAAGGTTTTCTTTGAAAAAAAAATCATCATGAATTTTGGCGCAAAAAAACGCCATAGTATACTATGTCGAAAAAAAAATGCCATTTTTCAACATGTTGTAAAAACGTGCTATATGATGAAGTAATGTAAGGTAGGCCGTGAAAAACACTATGGTAAGGTTTTCTTTGAAAAAAAAATCATCATGAATTTTGGCGCAACAAAAAACGCCATAGTATACTATGTCGAAAAAAAAATGCCATTTTTCAACATGTTGTAAAAACGTGCCATATGATGAAATAATGTAAAGGAGGCCGTGAAAAACACTATGGTAAGGTTTTCTTTAAAACAAAATAATCCATGAATTTTGGCGCAAAAAAACGCCATAGTATATAGTACTATGACGTTTTTGTCATATTTTGGATGATATACTAAACTATGACATTTTTGTCAAATTTTGGACGACATGCTAAACTATGACGTTTTTGTCCTATTTTGGACGACATGCTAAACTATGACGTTTTATTGACATTTTGGACGACATACTAAACTATGATGTTTTATTGACATTTTGGACGACATACTAAACTATGATGTTTTTGTCATATTTTGGACGACATACTAAACTATGACGTTTTTGTCATATCTTGGACGACATACTAAACTATGATGTTTTATTGACATTTTGGACGACATACTAAACTATGATGTTTTTGTCATATTTTGGACGACATACTAAACTATGACGTTTTTGTCATATCTTGGACGACATACTAAACTATGATGTTTTATTGACATTTTGGACGACATACTAAACTATGATGTTTTTTCCATATTTTGGACGACATACTAAAGTGTGACATTTTTGTCATATTTTGGACGACATACTAAACTATGACGTTTTAGTGACATTTTGGATGACATACTTGTCAAGTCCACCTCTCTTTCCCTCCAAAGGATGCGAGCACAACTCAATTCAAATATCCAACTCAAACTTTTATTTTCCTTTCAGTTGGTCGGTCATGATATTCGAATAGGTTGTAAACCTTTAAAGACAGAAACAAAGTTTACATCATCAACCAAAGAACGACAAAGTTGGCATATTAACCATTTAAATGAATCAATCACCTAAGCCTTTTAAAGCAAATAAAGAATAATCTAATAATTAAGTGTCCACATTTTAAGCCTTTTAAATTGAATAACAAATAATCAACATTTTAGTAAAGTTTAACATTTAACAGAACATATATATATATTCTATATTTTTACTTCATTTAAACTCAAAATGAAATATCTTAATTCAACTCATTTGACATAAAGTCAATGAAGTAAATGCTGCAGCTTTCATTAACCAGTCACACAGCAGTTAACATAAACTTGATCATATTAAGAAACATTTCAAAACACCAAGAAAGTAGATAAACCTTTCACCAACCATTGGTGTCTTCAGACTGAATCCATGAGTGGACTTGGATCTCCTTTGTTCTTTCCTTGTGTCTTCCTCCTCTGAAGATTGTTTACTGAATGAGTGAGCTTCCCCCAGCCCTTTCCAGGTGCTCTAAATCAGTGATGACTGATTAGGTGTCAAGCACCTCTTTGCTGATGCCGGTGTATTCTGGGAAGTGTAGTATTTAGGTCCCTTGTCCTGAGATTCAGCTCAACAATACTAAACTATGACATTTTGGTCATATTTTGGATGACATACTAAACTATGACGTTTTAGTGACATTTTGGACGACATACTAAACTATGACATTTTTTCCATATTTTGGACGACATACTAAACTATGACATTTTTGTCATGTTTTGGATGACATATTAAACTATGACGTTTTAGTGACATTTTGGACAACATACTAAACTATGACATTTTTTGTCATATTTTGGACGACATACTAAACTATGACATTTTTTCCATATTTTGGACGACATACTAAACTATGACATTTTTTCCATATTTTGGACGACATACTAAACTATGACATTTTTTCCATATTTTGGACGACATACTAAACTATGACGTTTTCATGACATTTTGGACGACTTACTAAACTATAACAATTTTGCCATATTTTGGACCACACTCTAAACTATGATGTTTTTTCCACATTTTCGATGACATACTATAACTATGATGTTTTTTCATGGTTACAGCGATGCTGTGCCGGCCGCTATATCTCCCAGTAGGAAATCCTTAACAGCGCCATGGATCCAGACTATAAGCCACATCACTGAAAATTTAATGAGATGGTCCTTGTGCTATTTCTTACTTCCCCTGAAAATGTCATCCAAATCTGTAGTGCGTTTTTCACTAATGTTGCACACTCACAGAAAGACAGATTCACAGACAAAAGTATGCCGATCGTCACATAAGTCCGCCGTTCCTTGGCAGAGTAATAAGCAATGACAAAAGGGGAAAAAGGGGACAAAACAAAGAGAAAAGGGGGAAAAAAGACAAAATTTACCTTTATATTTCCATATTTTAATTTTTTTTATTCCTCTTTATATTTACACATTCATTTCCTTATTTTTAATAGATTTATTCATTTTTATTTATTCTTTTATTTATTCCTCTTTGTATTTACACATTTATTTCCTTCGTTTTTAACAGATTTATTTTTTTATTTATTCTTTTATTTAGTCCTCTTTAAATTTACACATTTATTTCCCTTTTTTTCCAAGAAATTTAACTTTTATTATGGCACTCCTCTTCCATATTAGAATGCCATAAAACCTTTAAAAAAGACAAAGTTGCATTTCTTTGATTATTTATTTTACAAAAAATGATTAGAAAAAAACTTGTACAACATTTTTCAAAGTTCCCACAGATGTTAACAATAGTGGCAAAAATGGAATTTCCAGACAACACAGATAGACTATTTGACCAAGCTTGTTTCCAGTTTAGTGATTGTTTTTCACACTACTCCATACATCAACTCTAGAAAGCTTCTGTTTTGGTATCTCCTCTCCCGAATCTTTCTTTTTGCACAAGATCTAGTGTAAACTGCTGATTATGGGCAAATTTTTCACTGTCAAATGTCATTGTAGATGTGGATATTTCTGCTGATGGCCTGCACAGTGATGGTTAGCACTGTCGCCTTGCAGGTAGAAGATCCCCGGTTCGCGTCCCCACCTTCCCGGGATCTTTCTGCATGGAGTTTGCATGTTCTCCCATTGCAGCGTGGGTTTTCTCTGGGTTCTCCGACTTCCTCCCACGGTCCAAAAACATGCTCAAGTTAATTGGTAACTCTAAACTATCCATAGGTGTGAATGTGAGTGTGCTCGTTTATCTCTATATGTAGCCCTGCCATAGACTGGTGACCTGTCCAGGGTGTCCCCTGCCTTTGACCAAAGTCAGGGGACTTTGGTCAAAGGCACGACCCTAATGAGGATTAAGCGGTGGATAGATAACGGTTAGATGGACGGATATTTCTGCTGATGGAACTATACAGCACACATGATAAGTTCACAGACCGTGGGAAAGTTGGAAAAACTGATGCTTCCTTATGTTCTTGCTGTTTCTGACAGAAAAATAGTGGAAATTTGGCAGCATTTGTTGTGAAACGATCCATTTTAATGACTGCGCTTGTCTCCCTTCATGCAAATGTGACATTCCTCTGTCACTATTTAGCAAGAACGCTGTTGCTGCATCATGTCTTTAGCCCCGCCCAAGACAGCTGTGGTTCATTTAACATCATCATGCACCTCTACATGCAGGTTCACATGGTGACAGAGGACCAGTTCTGTGGTCATTAGGTCAATGATATATATGACAAAGAGAAGGTGAAATACACAGTTGTCAAGATCCTGAACAGCTCCATGCTGCGGTTTGTACAGAATCTCTCAAAGACCATGGGTTTCCCACAGGACCAGATGAGGCAGTGGCCCGTACCAATGGAACCAAGCGACCCGCCATGCTAGACTACGAGGCATCCGATTGCAACAAGTCAATGATCGACTTGAGTGACAATGAGAACCCCTGGACAATGTTTCTAGAAACAGTGGCTCCAGAAATGGCAGCCAGTAGGGCCACATTACCCAAGTGTGATAAAGACCATGATGTCATGTTGTTCTTGAAGATGAATGACCCCAACACCAGAAGTTTATTTTGTTGTCCACATATCTACACACCTATATCCTGCAAAATAAGAGACCTGCTGCCAGTTATGTGTGAGAGAGCAGGTTTTCAGCAGGAAACTAGCCTTATTCTCAATGAGGAAATAAAGCCTCATTGTTTTACAATGAAAACAGAGCTTTTTATCCTGATAACTAGGTGCAACAAGACCATTATACACTGCTAGAGAATGGCTTGACTATGTGAGACTACTCAACTGGCATCTGTTCCCTGGTATCAGACTGCAAAAAAAAAAAAAAAAAAAAAAAAAAAAAAAAATCCTATTACATCTATTGCCTGTAGACACCATGTCCTATTATGACTTGTTTGATGGCTCTTATCCAGGTTGTTTTCTCCTGACTAGGTCCTTGCTGGTGTTGTATCTACTCTCAGATGTACTTCAATTTGGATAAAAGTGTCCGCTAAGTGAATTTGTAGATTTGTAGACAGAATTTTAAACTTGTTACACTTAATACCTGATACTTTAAGTTAACCTGATGAATAATAGGCATTTAAGCTTCCGTCCACTATTGTGTGTTATGTACTGCATTGCATTGTAAGGTATTTTTGCCAACATAGTGCCCAGTGCTTGCATACTTTAACATCCCCTCTGAAACAATATGCACCTGTCATACTCTTAGGTTCGTACTAAAGTTTTGGACATACTAAAAAAATCTCATCCTATTTTAGTCTTTCTACATATCCTGTTACTATGGAACTTTGAATGTAAAAAGATCATTTCTACACCTGTGTTTTAGTGCAAGTTGAATTAGATTAGATTAGAAAGTCTTTAATGTCCCAATTTGTTCAATATGATTTGCAGCAGCAGTTGACAACAAAATTCATACTATAAAACAATACAGTACAATACATAGAAACATAGATATAACTAATAAATGTCATCAGGTGAGTTATCATCACCATATATGCAGCCTACAATGCAAGGACACAAGAATCAAGTTTATTTAGAAACCCTACAGCTGAGGGAACAAATGATCTGAGGTATCTGTTTGATTTGGCCCTCTTAGGGAAGGTAGACCTCCTCATAAAAAAGCTCATAAAATCCATGATGACTCGACATAGTTAAAACATTTTTGGGTAAAAACACCATTCGTTTGACAGATTGGTTAAAAACTGGATAAAATCCATGTTTAAAAACCGCATTAACAGACAATACAAGACAGATGAAATGCAGACAACTCCTGTTGCTTGTCGCTGCAGCAGAGGCAGCGCCAGCTTACATGCTGCAATTATCACGATATAACAATCAGATCTTTTGTGACCTTTGGCCTGAAGTTTTCTAGTTACTGTACTACTGTACTAGTTACTGAAAAGTGAAGCCAATACAGGTGTTTTGTAAACCTCCATTTTTTCTAATGACCAGCAGGGGGCGACTCCTCTGACTTCGAAAAGAAACCTGATTGTACAGAAGTTTATAAGAAAATAATTCTGCTTCTCACTTCATCTATTATTATAGTAAATATTTTTCTGATGAGGTCATGATCTCTATTGCTAATTGCAAGTGTGCCTAAATACAGCATGATGTTCCTTTTGTAAATTATGGTTCTATGGTTCACCGCAGAAAGGTGGTTAAAATTGCCAACGCATCGCTGGACCTTCACTTCCTGCTATTGAGGGCATCTGCAGGAAGCATTGTGTCAGGAGAGGAAAAAACTTCTTGAATCCAGCTTCTCAGAGGCCATTCGTCACACAGTTTCACCTTTTAAGCATAAATGCTCTACAAAGAGTTAGTTAGCCAATTCAACTACTCACATTTCTATGCGCTAACGTGACTTTAATGGTAGTTAGCATCGTCACTTCACAGCCAGAAGATCTCTGGTTCGCGTCCTGGCCTGGGATTGTCTGCATGGAGTTTGCGTGTTCTCCTGTGCTTGCATGGGTTTTCTCTGGATTCTCCAGCTTCCTCCCACAGTCAAACAACATGAGGTTAACTGATAATTCTAAATTGTCTGTAGGTGTGAATGTGAGTGTGATTGTTCGTCTCTATATGTAGCCCTGTGATAGACTGCTGACCTGTCCGGGATGTCCACTACCTGCTCCCTAAGTCAGCTGGGATAGACTCCAGTACATCTATGAGAGTGGTGCTGATCTGATCTAACTCTTGGCCAGACAACAAATATGCATATTTCCCAAAATGTCAAAATTGCAGATATTAATCTGTTTCCCATGCTCTCATCTCTGTGTTCCACCACCCACTCCCCTGCAGTTTTCACTTTCACCGCATGAAACAGCTCATTCACCTAAATTTGCAGCTCGTTTTTTTTTTCTTTTTCTTGTGCCTGTTTTCAGTTAGTGTGCAGTGCTCCTTTAATCAATACTGGACTCCATCAGGCCTCCATTTTGGCAGCCCTGTAATGAAGTTGCTGGTTGTCATAAAATGGAGGGAAGTTCAGCTTCCTCTGCTAAGCTGACCGCAGGAGACACATTTTTCATCACTGACCGTTCATGACTCTGCCCTCCAAGAGCTGGTCGTGGCACACGCTCGTGTGTGTGTGTGTGTGTGTGTGTGTGTGTGTGTGTGTGTGTGTGTGTGTGTGTCCTTTGAATTCCTGTGTGTGTAATTAAATCATTGCAGACATGAAGTGAATGTGTGTTCCTGTTTCACAGTGAGAGCAGCAGTCGGGGTTCAGACGCTCCTCGTTTTCCCCTCAGAGGACCAGCATCACAACCTGCTGGGAACTTCCTCTGACACACACACACACCTACACACACACTCATTCTAACTCCATCCTACTTCAGCTCGCCCTACACACCCTCCTGTGGGTGTGTCGGCATGCAGTGCCCTGATTGGACAACATCACACGAAAAGAGGCGTTCTATTGGCTGAGCCCTCATTGCATCTAAACACAGGGGGGCACAAGGAGCTGAGATGCAAATGTGTGTGTGTTTTTGTGCATGTGTGTGTGTATATGCACGCTTTGTCAGCTCTTCTAGGCATACGTGTGTGTGTGTGTGTGTGTGTGTGTGTGTGTGTGTGTGTGTGTGTGTGTGTGTGTGTGTGTGTGTGTGATGGGCATGGTTTCCCAGGAGACAGGTATCTGAGCGAGGGGGCGTTCAAATGCACACCGAGCACAACAGTTTGAAAGGCTTGTTACTCAGACTGGAGTTTGCTCACACACTTTTAGAACTGTGTTTGTCCTTCAACTCTGTTTTGTAAAAAAGAAAAAAACAGTTTTCTGCATTTACTTCCATCCCAAACAATATCTTCTCCTCCTTCCCTCTACCTTCTTTCACTATCACCTCCATCCCTTTCAGACTACTTTACTTGTGTGTATCCACCTTTGTTTGCTTCCTAGTTTACGCATCAGGACGTCAACAAACCTTGTCTCTTTATGTCGCTATCCCTCTGCTGATCGGCAAAGAAGCATTTGAACATGTATTACCGGGTATTTATTAAATATTTTAACATCTTGCATGTAGTTGTGTATCTTCCAGATGCCGTAGCAGCTGCTCCAGGTTTGGTTACCAGCTGCCTGTAAAACAGAGCTAAACGTAACCAATGTGACATTAATTGATCGCTCTTTGGTTAACATGCATGAAAATGTATATATCAGTGTAAGTGCAATGTCCATGCATGGATGGAGTGTTCGTTTCGCTTATTTATTGTTTCCGGGTCTGAAAAGTGAAGCCAATACAGACGTTTTGTAAACCTCCATTTTTTCTAATGACCAGCAGGGGGCGACTCCTCTGACTTCAAAAATAAGCCCGATTGTACAGAAGTTTCAAAGACAATAATGCTGCTTCTCACTTCATCTGCTATTACAGTAAATATTTTTCTGATGACTTTATGATCTCTATTGCTAATTGCAAGTTTCCCTAAATACAGCCTGATGTTCCTTTTGTAAATTATGGTTCTATTTAGAGTAAAATAGAAAATAAAGCAGGGCATCTTTTAAAGCTACTGTGTGGAGTGTCCTCAACTTCTATGTGAAATCCAGCCCTTGTTCCTTACGTCTGTTTTTTAAAGGACCAAGATGGCTTTAAAACAACAGTCCACCAGTGAGTGGGTGACATCGCAGTCAATGCATCCATCTTAGCATAGACTGAAATTTTCTGAAGTGACTACAGTTGGGGTTTTAGAGTTAGATTGGCTTTATGTAAATTAGTTTATTTTTGGTGTTTGTATAAATGTTAAGTAGCCGTTTTGTCATTTTGTGGAAGCAGTAGTATAGACTCATGGTAGCAGAGAATAAAAGGCTGCCTGTTTTCCATTTCTGCCTCCGATAGATTCTCTAAAGTGTGTTTTCCTGTTAATGTTACTGTAAAGTGTTAGGGGTGAATAAATCACCCAATGGCGGTGAGGTGGTGGAGCTTCAAATTCCTGAGGATCCACATCCCTCAGGACCTCACCTGGACGACTAATTTCTCCAACCTGGTCAAGAAGGCTCACCAGCACCTCTTTTTCATGTGGATCACCACCTCTCTCCATACTTCCTGGTGAACTTTGTGGGATTTCTATGATATTTCTAAATGGACTTTTTATACTAACTGTTTTTATATTAATTGCTTGCTTCTATAGAATCGTATTTCTAATATTTTACACTGTTTATGATGATGTTTTACACTGTCTATGATGATGGAAAAATACTGGATGAGGGAGGTATGCAGGAGTGGAAAAGTAGTAGGTGAAAAGTTGTAATGGAGACTCTGTTTCAAGGTTGCGCTGGAGACTTTGTTCCACAGATAAGAACAACTGCTGAGGTTTCATCCTCCCCCACAAAGAGCAACCATCTTCACAGCTGTGGGGCTCGGAGCATCCAGAGCAGGACTACAAGATGGCAGCTCATATGCAAAGGAGGGAGTCAGATGCACAGAAAACAGCCAATCAAAATAAAGACACACCCTGAATGCTTACGCACCTGTGAAAACTAGATCTAAGGCTGGGTCAGGGGAAGAATAGCGAGTCAGACTTCATGAGCTGACAAGAATCCTGTTGTTGTCAGGGATAGAAGTTTGGACCCAGAGCTCTGTATGCTATATTCAATCTGCTGTTAAATAAACATGTTCAATGAGACCTAAATACCTTCTCCTATCGCTTCATTCAACGAAGGCACAGGAGCTATCTCGCATATAGTCTGTTTTCCTGGTAGACTGAGATTGTGTTCAACAACTTCTACCGCTACACCATCAAAAGCATCCGAACCAACTCTGTTACTGTCTGGTACGGGAACTGCTCTGTTTCAGACCGGAAGGTGCTGCAGAAAGGTTGTTGAAACTACAAACGCATCATTGGACCCTCACTTCCTGCTATTGAAGGCATCTACAGGAAACATTGTCCCAGGAGAGCAAAAAACTTTTTGAATCCAGCTCCTCAGAGGTCAAGCAGTTTCACCTTTTAAGCATGAATGCGCTACTAACTGTTAGATAACCAATTCATCTACTTCCATTTCTATGCGTTGACATGACTTTAATGGTGGTCAGCACTGTCGCCTCACAGCTGGAAGATCCCTGGTTCACGTCCCGGCCTGGGATCTTTCTGCATGGAGTTTGCATGTTCTCCTGTGCTTGCATGGGTTTTCTCTGGGTTCTCCGGCTTCCTCCCACAGTCTAAAAACATGCTGAGGTTAACTGGCAATTCTAAATTGTCCAAACGTGTGAATGTGAGTGTGATTGTCTCTATATGTAGCCCTGTGATAAACTGGTGACCTGTCCAGCCTTCACCCTAAGTCAGCTGGGATAGACTCCAGTCCCCCATGACCCTAAAGAGGATTAAACGGTGTATAGATGTATGGATGTATGGATGAATGGATGTATGGATGGATGGATGGATGGATACAGAACTCTGGAAACCCCTAAACCAGGATGTCTTCCCAGATTAGCCATTACAGAATAGTCATGTCAAAGTTCTTTATTTGTCTAAAACTGTAGTTTACTCTTTTAAACTGCAATCCAATCCAATAAAGTTAATATTCTGATGTTTAACCCTCCTGATGTCTTCATTTACAAGCACCAAAAAATATTGTTTGCTTGTCTGAAAAAAATCAGCAAAAAAATTCCCCAAATTTCTGAAAATTTGGAAAAACCTTCAGGAAGAAAATTAAAATAATTCCTTAAAAGTTTCCCTTAAAAGTTTTATTCTTAAAAAAAATCCCCCAAATCTGGCAAGAAAATTCTTGTAAATATTTTCAAAAAATGAGTAAAAATCTTCCAAAAAAATCCCCCAAAAATAGAAAAAAAAATGATTACAAATATATCAGTAAAACTTCTAATATTTCCTTTCGGAACATTCATATAAAAATCAACCAAAATCCAGCGAATTTTTGCTGGATTTTTTTTTATGTGAATGTTCTTAATAAACATTTTTAACATTTCTTTTTTTTTCCACCAAAAAATGTTCAAAGATTTCCCAAAAATGTTGAAAATGTGGACATCAGAAGTTTCACTGTGAAAATATTTTTTTCCCCACATTTTCAAACTTTAAAACGGGTCAATTTTGACTGGCAGGACAACTGGAGGGTTAAATGTGGCTGTCAGTTAAATCCCTTCCCCTCCACATGACCAAGTGTCTTTAGTCCAGACACTGAACCCAAAGTTGCTGCTGATGGCAGGTAAGCGCTTTGCATGGCAGCTCTGTTGCCATTGGTGTGTGAATGTGTGTTTGAATGGGTGAATGAGAAACACGTTGTAAAGCGCTGTGAGCACCAGCTATAAAAGTGTAAATCATTTACCATTTAAAAATGAGAAAGTCAACTGAGTTACAGAGACAAGAGCGTTTCCACCGACTGCGACTGGGCCTGACATACATGAACGTACTGTGAGGGGTGTATTCTGTGTTTTCTGTTGCGTTTGATCTCCCTCTTTGCACGCCCATCACTGTCTCTTCTCCTGTTGCCTCTTGTGGTAAATTTGAATGTGAAATGACAGCCGAGCCTTACAAATATTAGTTCAGAGTGAGATCCCACATGGAAGTATGTGTGTGTTTGTGAGTGTGTGTGTTTGTGATGTGTGATGTACAGCATATCAATTAGCTATCTATTATTCATGCTGACAACGTAATGAATGAAACATCACAGTCTTTGTATTTCAGGCATGTTCACTTGTCTCTCTCTCACACACAGCTGCCATTGGGGGTATTTAGACAGATGAAACAGTGTGACTGAAATCCCATTGTAGCCGTGAAGACGAGGTGAAGCTCGCTGAATACCTGACAGCTGAATCCAGTTCAACAGCAGTAGCTCCTCCTAATTGAGAAGCAGAATTTATACTGAGAATAATGGCGATAATTTTTAGCCGATAAAATCTCTCCGAGCAGCGTCCTCAAACTGTCCAGGTCTAGGAGATGGATTCATGGAAATGTGGTCCTGTATTCACAGCAAGAAGCTCTGGGACAGCACCATGTGTTATGTGGGCGTTTTCCCCCTGGGCTTCGCCTCTATGGCTGCATACTGTATCAGCTGCCCCGATGATTGGTGGAGGTGGTTTGCAGCAGCCTGACAGACTTTGCAGACTCAGGGCTGAAAAAAATCTCCTGCGCCTCCTCTGCATATTTAATGTCCACCGTGAAAGATTTTCCCGTCAAATAACAGTAAAGGCCTGGCAGCAGGCGTGGCTACAAGTTACCATAGAATTGCTTTGCTACTGTTTGTGCAAGAAGCTTTTATTTTGTACTTTTCCAGTAAAATCAAACAAATGGATTAGTAGTTTTTCACAAGAGGTGTGTTTGTTGATTGAACACAAAAATCTTTATGAGAAGCTTAATCCTGGTGTCGTCCTGTTTGAAAGCTTGAAAATGTGGGGAAAAAAAACAATATTTTCACAGTGAAACTTCTGATGTCCACATTTTCAACATTTTTGGAAAGATTTTAACTTTTTTTGGTGGAAAAGAAGAAATGTTCAAAATGTTTCTTAAGAACATTCACCAAAAAAATATAATTAAAATATAATAAAAAAAAATAATAAAAAATAAATTGAATGTGATGTCTCAGCTAGGTGGGCGTCCTGAATACACTAAAAAGTGACAGAGAGTGACACAGAGTCTCACATACACTTATCTTATGTAATTAACCTTTAATTATCTTCTGAGCTCTGAGTTCTCATGTACTTCTACATGGCAGTCTCGCCTATATGAACAGATAATAATAGTGAGTCCCCACAGAAATTGCTGGATTTTTTTTTGGATATTGTGTCACCTCTGTATGAATAATGGTCTCAGCTTGGATGCCCTTTTAAAAACTATTACTGAACTTTATGCTCCTCGTCACTCAACATGAATTTGAACAGGAAACCATGCAGAGCAGTGAAGTCTTCTCCAGCTCGAGGCTGCCACCTGTAGGACAGACCCCACGCTCAAACCCCCAGGGCGATTTCTGTCATATTTCATTTTTATATCTTGTTATACAGGGACAGAGTGTTTTTATCGTCCTCTATCCATCCTACTTATGAGACATATCTGAGCTTTGTGTCTCTTTATCAAGATGCCTACGTCCGTCCTTCTAACCAACACCCCGTTCTCTGATTGTCTCTGTTTTCTCTCATCTCATCCATCACCTCCGTCCACCCTCTCTCCTCATCCCTCCACGGCTTCATGTTTTAGTAATTTCTCCTCTTCTCTCCCTCCTACTTTGTTCACCTTCTGTCTGTTTCTTTCTTTTTGCTCTCCCATTTCGTCCAAAACTCTGCTGATCAATTTGATTTTCTTTGTCTTCCTCCACTCTTTTCATTGTGTAGTTTTAGTCTTCTTGACACAAATCTTAGATCCTCCATTTGTATAAGAATAAACGCTACAACACATAACAGAAAAGAAGCATACATCTTAGGAAAACGCAACAGAGATGGCAGCAGATGCTGTAAATGCAGACAAAAATAGCAGAAGTCTGAAAAAAAACAGTTACACATTGATGTGATACCAAGAGAGGCTACAGCAGTTTTCTGCAGATGACATGATGCATGATCAGGGTGCTCATTTCTGACATTTTTCTCATATCCTGTGCAAAGACATTTCCTTGCAACATTTTAAAATTAGCAGTGACCATGAAATGCAGAACAAGAGCAGAAGGACTGAATTTAGGTCATCAGCAGACAGACAAATCGTTCATTATATAGGATTTAGGTACTCTTAGATCACACTTGTTTTATTCAATTTCTTGTTCATTTTAATGCCTGGTACAACTAAAGGTACATTTGTTTGGACAAATATAATGATAGCAACAAAAATAGCTCATAAGAGTTTCATTTAAGAGCTGATATCTAGACATTTTCCATGGTTTTCTAGATAATAACCAAAGTCACTTCAGTGTTTTCATCAGTAGCTATGGCACTGTACTGCTAAAAACACTGCTTTTATTCATTCCATGTTTTCTTTTCTGTCTGTTTTAGTCACATGATCCACACAGGAGTTAGTACTGATTCATAATTATTGTTTCTGATGACTGCATCCATGCATCTTGGCTGCTCTCCACCAGCTTCTGACATTGTTCTGCTGTCACAGCAGCTCATTCCTGTTGCACTAATTCTAACTAATTTGTTTTGTTTTGGGGTTTGCGGTTCTCCATTTAGCGTTTGATGGTTTTCCACAGGTTTTTAATTGGATTTAGATCTGGTGATTGAGCATTCATGAAACTAGTCGCTAATGTAACATCCCATCATGAAAAAGTGATAGAAGTGTGAGCGGCCTAGAGGTGGAACAATAAAAAGAAGGGGGCAGTTTCAGATGTCATTTTGAAACGATAGTCCCGTCTCCTACTTCCTTCTTTGGGGTCTGGTCTACACCACATAGGCAGTGAAGAAGAACAAGTTTGATGATGTGAAAATGCGACAGACTGCATTTTCACATAAATGGAAGTAAATAGCCTCTATTCATTAAAGAGAAAAAAAACAAAAGAGAAAACAAGCTGACTGCAGAGGAGACTGCTGCTGTGTTGCTATTCTGGATTGCTTTATGGCAAAAGGTCAGGTGGTTTATTGCAAACTTCTTTTAAAACAAGGGGTGTCAAACATACGGCCCGTGGGCCAAAACCGGCTTTGGAAAGTGTAAAACTTACAGAGATGACATTAACTCTAAATTTTAGATCATTTCTAGATCTTGACAAGTTGTTGTGATCATAAAGTTCCAGATACCTGAGACTAAATGTTTTGTGCCTTTGTAGACACACTGTGATCTGTAAGTTGCAATGTGTAAATGATGAACTGACGCATAACACTGTTGAAACTGAGCTGTTTTCAAAAGTTTTTTTTTTTTTTGTTTTTTTTTAGGAAAGTTCAGTTTGTTCATAATCATTAAATGTGAACATTTCAGAACACACTTTTTTGCACTAAAACAAAGGGAAATATTTGGAGTTGTGGTATTTTATAGGTTATTATGCTGTGATTTTAATGGTCACTTTAGATCAAACTGGGCTGAATGTGGCCCCTGAACTAGAATGAGTTTGACATGCCTGTTTTAAAACATGATAGGCAGATTGATACATGCAGCTGTGGGTTTGTAAAGCATATATTTGAGAAGAACAACTAACAAAAGCACTGATATAGATTTATTATCAAGTATCATGTCACCAAGAAAACCTTGGACCTTTAGAGCTTTAAAATGCAACACCTCTGAAAGCACTGAAAGTGACTACCAGACCCTTTTTTTTGTCCTTTCTACCTTTCTCTAGCTCTTCCATTTTGTTCCTCCACATCCTCCTCTTTTCCTCTCTACAGTATATGGAGCAGAATGACTAATGATCAGCTGCTCTGTCACACACCAGAGACTTTCTTTCCCTGCAGCCACATCCAAAATTAGCACACATGCACACTGATACGCATGGAGACACAAGCACACACACACACACACACACACACACACACACACACACACACACACACACACACACACACACACACACACACACACACACACACACACACACGCACACACACACACACACACACAGACAGCGGAGCAGCTCCACCAGAACACTCTGACCTCTGGAATACTGTGAATACAAGATACAGTAGGAGGTGTTGTTTGTCTAAATGATCCATTGCTGTGTAGCCTTGTATGGTTGTGTGTCCTGAATAGAGACGCTGTCCAACAACAGAAGGGTCAAAGGACAAGAAAAGGAGAGTTTCCTTTTGCCAGAACATCTTGCCTTCATTTTCTGTGCACACACAACCTCTGTATCATTCCACTAACTGTCCACACTGGTCCTGGACAGTCCTTCATATTGTAGTTTGAGCACCAGCGCTCTCTGCTGGATAAAAGCAGCAAATACACTGGCTTCCATCCATCCATCCATTATCTATACACGCCTTAATCCTAATTAGTTTTAAGGGTTGGAGTCTATCCCAGCTGATTTAGGGTGAAAGTAGGCGACACCCTGGACAGGCAACAATATATCACAGGGCTACATATAGAGACAAACAATCACATTCATATTTACACCTACAGACAATTCAGAATTGCCAATTTGGTCAATATATAATTGAGGGAATTTTGAAGTCCATGGGATATATCTTATGTACATTTTTATTAAAAGTTAAAAAATATGCTTTTTTATGTTTATTTTGATCATGTCTTTACAAATTCCATTATAATTTATTATGGAAACAATCACTTATTAATAAAAAATGACTGAATATCACTAAAATGCCAACTAAATAACCATCTGAATTTATTAACAATCACCTTCTAATTAGCTAAACAATAATAAATTGAGCTTATTCTTAAATTGTTTTGACTGTGTTCATTTTATTAAGTTGAGATAATCATGACAGATATTTCTTTTTTGGCAAAATATCAAATTTTAGATGGAAATAACAAATTGTATCTGTGTCTGAGAAATCACTTTCCACTAAGTTCCCCATTACAAAAACACCTCTCAAGGAAGTGTGTTAATTCCAGATCACATGACCTGCTCCACATGATGTCATTTCCTCCTGAAGAAAAGACTGGCAAGACTCCAAGGCTTTCTGAGTTATTTAATATAAAGTAGTGTGTGAGTCAAGTGTGGATTTATGGCATGTCAACAGGTTTACTACAATATCTTTATAAATAACTTTCAATTTCAATTATATTCAATTGTATATATAATATTTAGAAGAATCTTTCTGTAAAAATCCCATGTGGTGTTTGGTTATAGGCAGCCATGTTGATTTTAGGCCTGAAAACAGCAAAAATGTCAACTATGTTACAAAAAGTCCTGCAATTATATATTGACCCAAATAAGCTCAGTATACTTTTGGACTGTGGGAGGAAGCGGGAGAACCTGGAGAAAACCAATGCATGCACAGGGAGAACATGCAAATTCCATGCACCAGGACACGAACCAGGGATCTTCTAGCTTTGAGGCGACGGCGCTAACCACTGAGTCACTGTGCAGCCCTACTCTGGCTTTATTTCATTTATTAATTATTATTATTAATTTAGAATCTTGTTGAAAAGCACCTCAGCAGTTCAGACATTTGTTATCATATAAATAAAGAAAGCATTCAGTTTCTTGTGTCTTTATTTTTCTTGGCTGATTCTTCTTCACTGACGGCGGCTGTGATGTTCAAGCAAACTTACAGCCGCTAACAATTCTTCAAACCCTGAAGACAAGAGCTGCTCATGCATCAAACCCCCTTCTAATGTTTCACACAAGCTCAGATAACTCTCAGTGATAAAATTATCAAGCATTCCTAATCAAGGCTGGAGTTGTAAAAGCTCAAACTGAAGAGACAGATTTAGTGAGATTTGTGGTTGGATGCTGCAGATCTGTTCAGCTCACAGCCGTTTAAACAGGAAAAAATGTCTGAATCTGGTGGCTTCCTATTCCTGTTTTGACAGACACAAAGAAAGGAGCTCTGATCTGAATCGTAAGATGTGAATAAAGTCTTTCTTCTGCCACATAAATATACAATAGCAAAAAATAGCAACAACAGACAGACGCAGCAGGCAAACATGTAAACAACTGTTTTATTGAGTGTTGCTGATGTTGGGTCCAAACACACTGTTTAGTGAAATCCAGGTTTTTTGACAAAAAAAGAAAGAAAAAAAAGAAAAGAAAATCTAATAAATGCAGTTTCAGTTATTGTAACTTGACATTTTTTCCCTTTTTCTCTCAGAACTTTACATTTTAGAGGATGATGTTAGTTAATATTCAGTTAATATTAGTATAAAAAGTGTAAGTAATTAAATATTTAGAGCGGAAATTTGCATCCAGCCCTGATTGACCCTATCAGATTCTGAAACCAGGAAGGAAACAGGAAAATAAGCTAAACAGGTTTGCATGAAAACATGATTAAACACCCAAACTTCATGTAATTATGTCACCAGCAATAAGATTAAATTTAGTTCACTGCACCAAATTCTTCATTTGGTCCTTCGTAACGATCCGTAAAGCTCTTAAACTATTCTTTTTTTTCCAACAAATGTCATCTGTAAAATATATTACAGTGATTTTTTTGTTGTTTTTTTTTTACAGTATTTACACAGTATCTGTATGTAACATTTCACAGTATGCAGTCACATGTTCAGTCTAAAATAGTACAAAATGGAGAAATTCTTTGCTGTTAGTGGTGAGAAAAATGAGCGTTATCACAGCATTTAAAAACACAAAGTGAAAGTCACACGGCAGGCTGGCAGATATCACAACCTCAGAGTGGTTTTTTACATGTCATTGTGTTTCCATGTAGATGTGAACATCATTCCACTCTACAGTCACTTTCCATCTTCCATCAGAGGCAGAAAAAACTTATAAGTACGTTTAGTTTCTGCTGCACAACCTACTCTAATTACCACCAAAAATGAATTCTGCCTCTTACTTTGTGTTTTCTTGACATTTTTCTCTTTTAGGCTCTGTCTTTGTCAAAGCAATCAGCCACCTTCAGTCTGTAATTCCTGCTGATCTCCGTCATCATAACTCACTTTGAAAATGTGTCCGCTTCAGCCAAAACTATGTCTATGAAATGATGAATGGGTGTGAATACAGTTGTTCTTACAGCAGATTATTAATAAGGTTAGTGATAAAGTGATTGTGGTCATAATTCATTTTCTCCACTGCGCAGTTCAACATTTAACAGGTTATTCCACTGACAGATAACTATGTTTTCAAGAAAATTACACTCGATGAGCAGCTCTTCTCCATTGCTGCTCTATTTTTTTCAGAGGTATCATTAGTTGCAACAGTGAATGACTTATTTTCAACATTTATTCACTTTCTTGTAGAAGGATAGACGTGTGCGGTAAACATGAAACTGGAAATGGGATCAAGTTAGCTTTGCACAAAGACTGAAAACAGTTAGCCTAAGCCTCTGAGCCCCAAAACCTTTTAAAAAAGCAAGAAAATGACACCATTTATCAAAACCAAGAGCAGACCGTCAGATTTTCAACTTCATGACAGTCCTTGAAAATACATGTGGCAGGTTTAAGACAGAAAAATGAACCAAATTCAAGCTCAAAGTTGTCACATTTCTTTAAAATTATTTTTATTCTACGTCTCTTTTTTTTTTTTTAAATCACCAAAAATAAACCATTTGCACCTGAATGTGTTAAAAAAAAATAAAAAATCTGCCCACGACAAAAAAAGCCATGACTGACTCATCTGTGACTAACAGTCACATGAGAAAAATTCAACAACAAAAGAGACTGAGAGGACAATGGAACACGTAATCTGTTTTTTCAAAAATGCGGCATGTATCTGTTTAGATTCTTAGTCAGCCGGGTCATGGCAAGTACTTCAGTCAAAGAGAACTGAGTCCGACTTACTGAATGCAGTCTGCGGATATAAGCCTGTCATTGGCTGATAATGTCAGTCGGCATTCTGCTGTCTTATGCTACCATTGGATTACAGTTTTGTTGACCTCAGGAAACAACAACAAGTTGCAGCACTGAAAAAGATTAATCACTATGCTGGTTTCCCTGCATGTAAATGTTCCATCACAATTCCAGATTTGGCTTTTTTGAGTGAACACCTTAAGCTGCATCCTCCACTTAACCCCGCCCACAATGACTTTGATTGGTAGAGACTTTTCTTCCCCTATAGCAGAATAATATTGTAGTGCAGTTAGAGCGCTACACTACGCACTATGGGCTGGCAAAGTGAGACTAAAGACAAATGGACTTTCTCAGTTCAAACTGACTGATCGTAGACACCACATTTCAGGTACTTACACCAATCAGGTGTAACATTATGACCGCCTGCCTAATATAGTGTTGGTCCCCCTTAAGTCGTCAAAAATGCTCTGAACCACTGGGCATGGACCAGAAGACCTCTCAGGGTGTCCTATGGGGACAGGACGTTGGCAGAGGATCCTTTGGGTGCTCTGGGTTGTGCAGTGGTTTCTCTGGGAATCAAACTTATTCCACTGCATCTTGTTGATGATTGATCAGAATGGGGTCTAGGAAGTTTGGAGGTCAAATCAACATCTTGGGCGATTGTCATGTTCCTCAATGTGTTCCTGATTGTTTGATGTTATTGCAATGTGGTGGATTAGGTCCGTGACATTTAGGATTTCCATCTGCATGAATGAGTGTGTTTGTTCTGGGACAAGGTTTATTTTGGTGTCTAAGTCTCACCAACACAGATGCCAGAATCCAAGGTTTTCCAGCAGAACACCACATAGTACCAATAATCAATGTTATTCACTTCACCTGTCAGTGGTCATAATGTTGTGGCTGATTGGTGTATAACATAGTATTACCATCTGTACCAACACACAGTCATCCCTTTCCTAACCCTAACCCAGGCAGTCTTTAACGGGCCATTAGCCATGTGATTCTGGGGAACAGATGGGACTCCCCATCAGTCACGTAGAAATGAGGAAGCCTCATGGATAAAAAATGAAATGTCTTCAAGAACCAAAGAAGAAGTCCAGCTGACTTCTTCTGAAGCATTTAAGAAACACAACATGGTTCAAAAAAGGTATACAAAGGAAAACGCTCTCAAAAAGTTGTTGGAAGATGCATTCAGTGCGGTCAAACAAAAAAATCTTTCTAGAATTGATGTGCAAAGTAGTGTGAAAAGCCTTGTTTGAAGAGGTTTTAAAATAGCATGGTGAGCCTCCTTTTTTCTAGCATTGATAACATCTGTGAGCAAGTGAAGAAATGTTGTAAATGTTGATTCCATTTTCTGTTTTAAGTTTTGTAAAACATTTAGTCTAAGAAAATCTACTTCATCCTGTCTTTTTCTATTATTTATGGCATTATAATAGTGTCATACTGCACGAAGGACATTTGGACTCCCTCTATCTATGGCTGTGCTGATTCCATGTGGGTGGAGGACTTTATACCGCCGTGAAAAATGAGCCCACAGTGAGTAAAAGGTTTGATGTGGGATTGGGCTCAGCTAAAAGTAAAACTGGGAATTGGCTAGCTGTTTTCTCTCTCTATACAAAGCTGACTGACTGCTAGTTTCATAGTTACACAAACAAGAGATTGGTATTTCTGTCTAACTCTCAGCAAGAAAGTGAATCTTCCAGCACGTCAAGAGGTATGAATTTAACATAAAGTCTTCTTAAAAATGCTTTCTTTGGAGAGTCCTTCCTCCTCTCAAAATGGCCGCAGCTTTTACCGGAGAGTAAGAAGTAGAAGGAAATAGACTTTCCGTGTTCTTTAATGACACATTTGATCAAAAATAACTAAAAACACCTTCAAGCCGAGCAGCTCGCTGGGAGGCCTCAGGAAATGTGGTGCCCTCAGCTCAGCGGGACATACATACAGTAATGAGGTCAGCTCCCTAATGGCACCAGACCATTCTTCAAACCATGCCAACATCAGGCTCGATTCAGGCAGCCGCTTGCATTATACAGAGCACTGCATGGGTTCTACGCTGAGGCTTGTTTTTGTTCATAATGTATAAACCGTGAACTCTCCTCTTACCACTGAAAAATCCAACACGGAGGAACTAAGAACCTGTGGACGCCGCTGAAATAAATAAAACCGATCAGTTTGTCTAAATACAGCTACAAAAGATATGATTCTGATATTTTCTAGAGGCTTTGCATTAGTGAAAATAAAAGCTCTTTACTGCTTTGAGTGCATTTCATTCTGTATATTTACAACTTTACATTCACTCTTTTTTTTCCAGCCAATAACACTTTATCATTACAGGCAGACGTTTTGGCACTAAAATGTTTTTCTCCCTCACATCCTGCATTGTTACATAGACGTTAAACACAGACACTGTTCAGAAGGACACAGAGGAGACACGAACCATTTCAGAAAAAAACCTACAGCAAGACACAGCCATTATTACTCCACCTCCTCTGGGAAATTCATACTAACATTTTTTTTTAGCCATCATAGGGTGGAAGAAGTGATGTAAAACTCATGGAACAGACAGAAACCTGCCTCTTCTGTCCTTGTTTTCACACTTACACCTTAGACTTCTAATCGATTGAACAATTTTAACAAGGGAAACCAATTAAGGAACAGTTATGATATGATGGGATGACATTTGTACAGTATTTTAAATGACTGAAAAGTAAAACAACAAAAAAAAGTGGCTTTTCTAAGTGCTAATTCCATGTGATATTGTTCACTGTTCAGTTATCCTGTTAGATGCTAAAATTCGAATTCACTCTCTTTCCTCGTATCGTAAAACACATTTTTTTGCCCACTCTTGAGCTGTGAAGCAGAAATGTTTCCAATCAACCACCAGCTGGTATTATATAAAACTTGCTACGACCAGGTAAAGTCTATGGTTGACCCTTAACCCTTTGATGCGCAACAGGGCTCAAAAGTGACCCAAATCCAATGGAAAATAGGTATCTCCTGACCCACACTGCCCATCAAAAGGTTAAAAAGGATCAAGGCTTTGGTCATTTGGAAAATTTTGTCCCCATGTCCAGAATTCCAAAATGAGCCAGATGAGGCGGTTCACCATCTGATAAGGACGTTGAATGGGAAGGTTTTCTGGGCACGTCCAACTTTGAGGAAACCCAGAACTCGCTGGATGGATTACATATCTCATCTGGCCTGGGAACAGCCCATTATACCCAAAGATGAGCTGGAAACCCTGCTGCCACCTCGATCCAACCCTAATTAATGGCTAACATGTCCTATAATGGGTCAGAAGAGTGTCTTTGGATGTCATTTCCAAACTTTTTGAATCCTTTACATACCATATATTCCATCAGACTCATAAATATGGCACATTACAGAAGATTACAACTTCCATTTTTGATGGGAAAGTAACTGAAGGTCTTTTAGCATCAAGTCCTGCATTCAGAGAAATTTGGTGACGGTGCCCAAATAAAATAAATGGAACTCTTGATCTCTTTATCTGAGAATTCATTCTAAACCCGCCTCTATACCCTGAATAGCAAGAGTTCTGAGGAATCATGAAATGTAACATATGTGACCTAAGACACAAGGTCTCCTTTGAAACCAGAAGCTGTTCCCTCCCTGCAGGAAAAATATCACTTGACTTTACACTGTACAAATGTCAGACGATCTGTTCGCACATATGCAGACAGTAATTTCACCGTGCGGCACTCGGAGGCCTTATGTCGGCCCACTGGCAGATGCACAGCTCCTGTTCTGCTCCTTCGGGGAATCTCATCACAGCAGACGTTTGAAAGTCACCGGATCGCCAAGCTGGACAATGACAGGGTGGATAAATCTGAGTTTTAACACTAAATGTCAGTTTTTGCTTCCGTTTTTTGTCGAGTCCTGCAAGTGTAAATGGCTGGTCGTGCTGCATTATGTACTAGGTCCATTCTGTGCATCTGTTTTTTAATTTATGCAGACGTTCAGTACCCTGTAGCGTTGGCAGGTGTGCGTATGTTGAGTGTAGAGAAGCTGCTTCCTGTTGCTGGAGCGGTGAAGCTGTAAGCTGCATACGCCACAGCGGAGCCAACCATCAAGCCCGTCATGTAGGAGACTGTCATAGTATTCCCTGCAGAGAGACAGACAGAGCGGTGGCTACTGCACAGCTGATAGACTGAGGAGAGAAGCAGCTTGGTATTCTGCCTGCAGACAGGATGGTGGACTGCCAACGATAAATGGTCAGGTGAAATAGTAGAAAACGTCAAACGCTACGTCTGGATATTCTAATGAAAGAAAAACACACCAAAACTTATGTTTCACAGCTCATGTTGGAATGTTTTACTGTTCCAAAGTGTTGAATTCTCTCAAGCTAACATTAAGAGCTCTAGTATTTTTGGGTTAGATTAATAACTTTGGGAACTTTTTTAACCCTTTAAAGGGCACTCATTGAAATACTTCAATTCAAAATTTCAACCCTTGAGTGTTATTGGAGGACATAACAGGACTTTTACTTTTGTGACATTTTTCAAAATTTTTAATTTTCATGTTGAAATTCAAAGACAGTGAAGTTAAGATTCAAGCTGTACATTATTCTCTGTACAGCAGGGCTGTCAAACATATGGCCCGTGGGCCAAAAGCGGCCGCCAGAGGGTCCAATCCGGCCCACAGGACGACTTTGTAAAGTGTAAAAACTATAGAGAAGACATTAAGTGCAAATTGCAAAGTTGTAAAACTGTAAATTTTAAAAAATGCTTTGCTTTAAAGCTAATGAACCACCCATCCCTGCATACAGTTAGCTACCATAAGGTGGAAAACCCACCTGCCAACTCCCTCTGTTCAGGCGGCACTTTACCAGCAGCCTGAATCATCGGCACGGAGCCGAAATATCCATTGGTGACTCCCATGAGGAGGGAGAAGAGGCATGGCCAGGCGGGGTGGGACAGCGTGGGGGCTCTGGCCGGGTACACACACATGACAAACAGAGGGATGAAGATCACCCTCAGGCAGGAGAAGAAGAGCAGGCGACCTCCGGACCAGTCGTACGGCAGCGCAGCCAGGATCTGAGGAGACGGAGGGGGTGTTTCAGTAAGGCGAGCTTTCAGTTTTGTAAAAATCAAGGGCAAAACTTAACATTGAAGTTGAAACTAAACTGCTGATATGTGTCCTTCTGAATATTAAAACCTGTTGCGCAGCATTTCTACAGCTTGGGGAACATTACAAATAAGCAAAATGTTAAAGAATAATCTTTTTATTCCACTCTGTTCTTTTCTTCTCTCTGTTATCATGAGCTATTTTTGTTGTTATCGTTACATTTGTCCAAACAAATGCGCCTTTAGTGGTACCAGGCATTAAAATGAACAAGAAATTGAAGAAAACAAGGGTGGTCTAATAATTGTTTCCATGACTGTATGCTGTTTTCACTCATAATACACACATAATGCATTCACATCTTTGGTTTTGTTCGTACTCGACAGTTTCAAAAGCTTGCAGCTAACCTTGCCGACAAAGTCTGACATGTTGAAGGTGGCCATGATGAGGATCGGGAGCCATTCCCCTAAGGTGGGGTTTCGTATCTCAGACTCCAGGCCAGGGAACAGACACAGAGTGATGCTGTAGGTCACGGCTATAGACAGCATGTAGGCCCAGATCACACGGGACACCACGTAACGATGCAGGATCATGTCTGGTTAGAGAAAACAAACACACACACAGGACGGTGTTTACACATCTAAAGATTCACTGGTCAGATCAGTAAGAGTACTCTCTACCCTCCCCACCAGGGGATGCATTTACATTTCAAACCCATCTGTTCGAGTCAGAGGGTAACTGAGCAGTAAGTAGACAAGATTATAAAAGAGAGTACCGCGGACACCAGGCCAGCTTTTCCTTATTTTGGCTTTTGGGGCGTCAAATCGCACATAGGTACCACCGACAAAGTCCTCAATGCCTTCTTCTGTGGTGGACGTTCCTGTCCCACCGTTTCCCTGAAGAGACACACACAGAAAGACGTTAATCTTTTAAATAGAACAAATACATTAGAGAGCATCTGATGAGTTCAATTCCCCTATAGTTGAAAACTGTATTGAACTGTATTAATTATCAATATGCACTACCAGTCAAAAGTTTGGACACACCCTCTCATTCAGCGGTATATTGTAGATTAATACTGAAGATTAACACTTTTTTGTTTACAGCATAATTCCATATGTATTCCTTTATAGCATAACATCTTCCTTTATGTTATTTGAGGACACGTCTCTCTTGGAATGAGACTCCATATCTCAATGAGATTACCTGCATCAATAAAGGTTAAATATAAAAAAGAAAATAGTTGTGACATCTTCAATATTAATCTACAATGTACAAAATAATTACATAAAAACCACTGAATGGGAAGGTGTGTCCAAACTTTTGACTGGTAGTGTATTAGGTGTAAAAAAAAACATGATTTTGTTGCTCACTTCCAAAATTTTCAATGTCAATTTTTAAAGACATTAACAGTTCAATAGGAAAACACTAGAGGTAGCCATCGCACAGTAAATAAATACATTCAGTTGCAGTGGTTTGACCTTTATCTTCACTGTTTTTGGTTTTTTTTTTAAATTAATAATGGCTTCCTGGATACATGACATCATCTTTTAATGTCAGCGGTTATTAGAGACGATGGTTGTGAGCGGCAGCAGATTGATGCGATGATGTCAGGGAGACTGCAGGGTGGACTGCAAGCTAGCCGAGGAGCCACACACACACACACACACATGCACACACACACACACACACACACACACACACACACACACACACACACACACACACACACACACACACACACACACACACACACACACACACACACGCACACGCACACGCACACGCACACGCACACGCACACGCAGATCCATTAGCTGATTAGAAGGACTTGTGGGCCAGAAGGCACCACTATTCTTGATTATCCCCATAATATAGAGCGCTGCCTTCGTTTCCCTCGGCAACCAGAACAAAGAGCTGCCAGAGAAAGCCCCCAGACACAGAACACAACGCACACTACGGTGAAACACCAGGGAACGTCGATCATACACTTGTCTTGTGTGTAGTGGCGTACAAATGCAAACATGCACACATTTAAAGATGACAGCCTGAGGTGCTGTATCCTCCTTTGAAAGCTTTGAACACACACATAGACACACACACACAGACACACACAAACACACACAATGTGATGAGGAATATTAGTTCCATGTCTTCTGGCTACAAAGAGCTGTTTCAAGCACAACTACAAATTGGATTTACCTCCTCCTCTGTAATTTTTCTGTCATTTTCCTTCTCTCATTGTCATGACTGGTCTCCTGCTCTTATGTCCTCCCTCCTCAATTTCCTTTTCTTTCTCTCATTTTTTAAAATGTTCTTTCCCCTCTTTGCCTCTTAGCGTCATGACTCGCATTTTCTAGGCCTCCACCTCCCTCTGTCTCCAACTTTTATGTAAATCCCCCACACTAGTCTCCATCCCTGCATACTTAAATCTAATAACCCCACCCAAAATCCTCTGCTCTTTTTCTCAAACATTTTTTTTCCTAAGCAGCAGCCAAAAAGCTTAAATAAATTATTCTGGTTTTTAAAAACACACCCAGCCCTCACAGCGCATGTGTGCACACTCACACAGAAAAGAAACACAACCGCATGCAGTTCTCACAAAAATCTACAAGGAAATGAAGCTGCTGATTACCTCACTGTGCATTAACTGTTCATGAGGGGTTTAATGAATGAAACATTTACAGGAAAGTTTAATTTAAAAAAAAAAAATCTGTTGGCTGTATCTCTAAATTTAACGGGAAAATCAACTTAAGAAAATACTGAAACTACTGAAACTACTAAATCACAAATTGCAAAATATTAAAGCGAGGTACTTAATAGTTTCCTTGATGGGGAGTGGTTAATTGAGATTCGGGACATTTACTGATTAATATAATTGCGGGACTTTTTGTATCATAGTTGAAATTTTTGCT
This sequence comes from Amphiprion ocellaris, assembly GCF_022539595.1. NCBI lineage: Eukaryota > Metazoa > Chordata > Actinopteri > Pomacentridae > Amphiprion > Amphiprion ocellaris. The sequence goes on along the minus strand of NC_072784.1, from coordinate 7,898,435 downwards.
GTTTTGAGACCTAAAATCAACATGGCCGCCTATAAACAAAAACCAAATGGCATTTTTACATTGATTCATTGATTCAATAATTAATTCTGCATCATTTTAAAGCTTGCTATTGGATAATTTGAAGTCATCTTTCCGAACGTTGAAGTTGAGCCTAAAGAGGATCTTTCAACAGGATACTGATCTTAAGCACACAGAAAATCCACCAAGGTATGAGTTATGGAAAAGCCAAGTCAAAGCCCAGATTCAAATCCCATTGAAATAATGTGGTTTGGATATGAAACAGGCACTCCATGCATGCAACCCTTCAAACATCTCGCAATTGCAGCAATTTTGCAGGATAAGTGCCCAAAATTTCAGCAAGCTGATGTCACAGACTAACAGGAAATCATGCAAAACACCCACAACAAGTGTTTGTGTTGAATAAATCACTGAAAAGGCAAATGCTCCTTGTGTTCCTGTTTCAAAAGAAGCTCAGCGTTAGCTTGTCCTTTTTGCTGCTGCTGTCATGCCCTCAGCTTCTGCCTGCAGTCAGTTTCTCTCCCTCTTCCTGTGTCTGTGTGTGTGATTGCAGGAGTGGAAACAGGTGGGCTGCAGTCTGAGCTGAGCTTCAGCAGCTGCACTTCATCAGGATCATCAGGCTGCTTTTCTAACACTCTGCTGTATCCTCTGCCTTTTCCAGAACCAACACACAGCTTATGCATTCCACAGATGTTCCAGCTTCTGTTCCCAGATCTCCTGCCTCGTCTCCCAGCTCCCTGGACTCCTCTTTGCCCTGCTCTGCCAAGACTGCACCTATGTATCATTTTGCTTTAGGGGGAAAATGTTCTGGCTTGGTTGTATATGTATAAGTGAAGGATGCAGCTTCAAAATCCTCAAAAGGATAATTCAGGAGCAGCCTATGGCAGGCTCATATCTACAGCCTACATTCAGTAAAATGAGTCTATCTGTGACAGGTGCCTTGGTTCTCATACTACATAAAAGGGTCAATATAGAATTGCAGGACTTTTTGTATCATAGTTGACATTTTTGCTGTTTTCAGGCCTAAAATCAACATGGCCGCCTAAAACGAAACACCACATGGCATTTTTACAGAAAGATTCCTCTAAAATATTCGAAAAACAATTGAGTAAAATTGAAATTGAAAGTTATTTATAAAGATATTGTAGTAAATTTGTTGACATGCCATAAATCCACACTTGACTCACACACTGCTTTATATTAAATAACTCAGAAAGCCTTGAGAGGTGTTTTTGTAATGGGTAACTTAGTTGAAAGTGATTTCTTGGACACAGATAGAATTTGTTATTTTCCATCTAAAATTTGATATAGTGCCAAAAAAGAAATATCTGTCATGATTATCTCAACTTAATAAAAAGAACACGATCAAAACAATTTTTGAAAAAGCTCATTTTATTATTGTTTAGCTAATTAGAAGGTGGTTGTTATTAAATTAAGATGGTTGTTTAGTTGACATTTTAGTGATTATCCAGTCAAATTTTTATTAATGATTGTTTCCATAATAAATAATTATGGAATGTGTAAAGACATGATCATAATGAACACAGAAACATTTTTTTTAACTTTTAATAAAAATGTATGCAAGATCTATCCAATGGACTTCAAAAGTCCCTCAATTACACATTGACCCCAAACATCTTATTTACTAAGCACTGTAAGAAACAGGCAATTTATGTTTATGTGATGTGCATGTCATAGCACGTATGTGTCATCAAGACAAAGAGTCTTATGAGTGCTAGAAAAACGGACCTTTTGACCTGATGGTGGCACCAAAGTCACTAGGATCACATGTTTGGACAAAAATCTGTAGTTCTCAAGATAGTTCAGCTTGGACCCAAGTAGCGACTGATCAAGTCTGCTAGCATGGTTAACCCTTGTGTGGGTCAAAATTGACCAGTTCTAAAGTTTCACAGTGAAATTTCTGATGTCCACATTTTCAACATTTTTGGGAAATCTTTGAACATTTTTTGGTGGAAAAAAAGGAAATGTTAAAAATGTTTCTTAAGAACATTCACATAAAAATCAACCAAAATCCAGCGAATTTCGCTGGATTTTGGTTGATTTTTATGTGAATGTTCTTAAAGAAAATAGAAGTTTTACTGATATGTATGTAATCACTTTAGATATTTTTAGGATTTTTTTGTAAGATTTTTACTCATTTTTTTGAAAATATTTACAAGAATTTTCTTGCCAAATTTGGGGGATTTATTTATTTATTTATTTTTTTAAATAAAACTTTTAAGGGAAACATTTAAGAAATTATTTTAATTTTCTTCCTGAAGGTTTTGCAAATTTTTAGAAATTTGGGGAATTTTTTTGCTGATTTTTTGGGGATTTTTTTCAGACAAGGCAACAATATTTTTTTGGTGCCCATAAATGAACACAACAGGAGGGTTAAAAAAAACATTAATTTTGTTCACTGTCAACAGACACAACACTTACCCACACACTTACCCACACACACACACACACACACATATACAATAAAATTAGGAAACTATCCACAAACTTACAAATCTTACTTCCTCTGCAGTGACGTCGTGGTGAACCTTGTACCCGGTCCCGTTGTCCCTTGGGTCATGACATTTGCCGGGGCCTTTGCCCTGGGCGCTGCTGGTGTAATAACGGACAAATCGGGAGCGGCGGACCAGCAGGTGAAGCAGGAAACACAGCATTTCCATGCTAATGGAGACGAGGAAGAAGATGAGTGTGTTTTTCTTGTCGTCAGTGATCAGCAGCTTGGTGAAGATGCGAGACAAGGAGATAATCACTCCAGCTGTACCTGAGGAGGTTGGTGGACAGATGGAGGAGGAAAATGCACAAGATGAAGGGCGATGAAGATAAGAATGGCAGCATAGACAGGGCTGTGTGTGCACAATTCTTTGTCTTTCTGAGTGCACTTACTCTCTCCAGTCATCACCCCCTGTGTGTACCTCTTGGGCAGCATCCCCATGTAACCATAGAAACTGGACTGCTGCACTGGGGATGGAGGAGGAGGAGGAGGTGGTTATCAGAGCAAACAGAGACATTCAGTCAACAGGGTAACAACACAATTTATATAGAGGTGCTATTTCCTGAACTTCACACGCCACTCGAGAGGCGATGCTCTGACCTCCAGACCAACGCTAATTAAACTGTTACTACAGCAGCTGAAAGCTCCGTTTTCACACTCCATAACACAGATGAACCGCTGTACTGAAGTCATTAGCAGCAGCCGAGAACTGAAGCCGCTACTAGGGCTGTTTGTCCTGACAGCTCTGACACATATTTAGTTAGCATTCATTAGCCACATGATAAACATAATTCTCTGTGTAGTTGTTTTTGTTTGCACAAAAAAAGAGAGAAATCTCTGACTATTTAACTGCTGAATGCTCCACTGTGCTCACCAGCTAGTTGCAAGCTTTGTCTGTCTGCTGTTTGGTGCTGAAATGGGATTATACAGTGGCTTTTTCAAACCATTTTTACTGAAACGGCTAAGTGATTTTCAGACATTGGATATGGAGCATTACTCCTTCATCATCTGTTATATTTGTTAAACAGGCTTTGCTTCACAGTATACTCCTATTTCCTTATAGGGTAACAATTAATTGCACTGAAACTGCTAACTCAAAGTTGTTTAAGGGTGGAAACCATAATAATCTCCCTATGAGATACTGCCAGTAGCTGCATCACATCACAGCTAACAAAGGACTACACTGACAGGTAGAGAGCTGGAAGAGGATGCTAGAAGGTTCTTTTTACAGGGTGCGGTTCTTGGAGATTGGATGGATCATGTGTCAAGAGATGTGGACATATATGTGCACCAACCATAGGGAGAACTAAGTCTAAACCACGGTTTATCCCCACCTTTAACCAAACACATTTCAATATTTGAATTGTGTTTGTGTTCTGCAACCAATCACATTTCACCACACTGTAAAAAAATGTTCTGTTCATATCAGACTTTATCCTTTTCTTGAAGGCTGTTCCAAAAAGAAAACGTCCTTTTGAGACACTGATATTAGAAAAAAAAAATGGCTTAATTGGAGAGAAATAGTTTGTCTTCTATCTTGAAAAATGAACACACTCAACACTGGAGATGCTCGTATGGATCCTGCTGCTCAAAGAAAACACTCCTACAAACAGCTGGAAGCAACAGCCTAAACTTCAGCTAAGTTGAATACTGGGTTAAGTTGACGCTGGCGAGTCTCATTAATGAGATCTGTTACATTCCCTGCCTTCAACCTAGTTAGTTGTTGAGCAAAATAAATGAGAAGGGTGTTTTGTGGTTCATGGCAGCAAACAGCTTTTGTGCAATGATGTTTTTGGATCAATACTGGTGCTGAAATACAGAAAAAGTCTTCCCTAAATCACTTCACACAACTCAAAGTACATTGTGATCTTGCGAGTGATACTGAAATGCTACGAGGTTCAACTGACTAATCGGGAGACGCTTTAAAAAGATCATTATTAGTATTACCTGTGCATCCGAAGGCAACCACTCCCACCGACACCAGGTTGATGATATAAGCCTGCCTGGTGGTGAACTTCTCCAGCCAGACGTCAAACACGCTGACGAAGACCAGCGGCCCCAAAGCTAAGATGTAACCTGCAGGGAAAGTGACAGACGGAGACGTCACTGGTCCAGGTTGTGTTCTGACTGCATGACTCCACACATATTTGACAGGACCAACGTGAGAAACACGACTCCAAGTTTGTTAACTCCAGAGACGAGCTCTCGCACAGACAACACACTTCAAAAGACACGTCCTCAAGGATGCAAGCGGAGCTATTTTAAGCTGCAGAGAGTACTGTGGTGAAACCTCGCTCTTAAATGCATGATGTATGTGTGGAGATATCAAACTACTCCTCGGGGACATACATTTTTAAAGAGGGTTTTTTTTCCTCAAAGATTTTTTTTTATATTGGATAGGCTGAAGAGCTTTAATATTTCTAAATTAATCTCCAATATCACAGCAAAAACATGCAGGAGCTTTAAAAAAAAAAAAAAACAGCTTGTGAATTAATAATTTGGGCCACATTTAAATCTATCCAGCATCTCCAGTAGCTCAAACTTATTTCAAATGGGCCTGAATGCACATGTTTAGTATATCTGAACGGTTTATTTACCGAGCATAGTGAGTAGTGAGTTCACTCTAAAAGTGTTTTTTAAACCGAGGAATATGCAAGAAGGAAAAGGAAAAACATACCCAGACCCTTGAAAGACAGCCTCTTGTGAATTCACAGTCTTTGGCAAAGTTTGTTTAAAACAGTTTATGAAGAAAAAAAACACCACAGGATTGTAAAGTATATATATTTTCCTCTTTCTCTGAATAACACCTTTCCATTTTTGCTCTGTGTATTCTGCTCTGATGAGCCTTGAGGTTCCCATAAATAGACAGATAGATAGATAGATAGATAGATAGATAGATAGATAGATAGATAGATAGATAGATAGATAGATAGATAGATAGATAGATAGATAGATAGATAGATAGATAGATAGATAGATAGATAGATAGATAGACAGATAGACAGATAGACAGATAGACAGATAGATAGATAGATAGATAGATAGATAGATAGATAGATAGATAGACAGATAGACAGATAGACAGATAGACAGATAGATAGATAGATAGATAGATAGATAGATAGATATTATTAATCCCAAGGGAAATTAAATTCAAAGGGTCATTATTAAATTAAGAGAAGTTTTCTTGGAGAACATTTTGATTTTTTTTCAATGACAGTTCTCTATCTTGTTCCCCTTTCACTTACCTACAGTGATCCTGGTGTGCATGCTGAGTCTCTCCACCAACACATTGTTGAGGATGACAGCCAAGAGAGCCACCAAGATGTACGTAAGACTCATGTCAAACACTATGGATGTCCCTGAAAGACGCATGAAAGCATGACTTCTGAGTACTTTGTTTCAATCTGTGGTTGTTTAAAGTGCTGTATAAATAAAGTTGGATTGGATTGGATGTAATGCATGGGTTTCTTCACACTCATGCATATTTATACCTTTAAACTTGTGGTGCAGGTAGTCCACTTCAGTGATGAAACTGTTGTATGGAAGCAGGAAACCCACTCCAGCCATTAGCATTGCAAAGTAGATGCCATGGTAACGGTCGTCAGGGATTGGTTCCTCAAAGTCTGAGCGGTAAAGAGGGAGTGAAGGGTTAGGGAATTAAAGCAGTATGGAATAAGGGTCAGACAGCAGGGATGCAGGTGACTTTGAAACATCTAAATTAGGACTGAAGCAGAGGCAGTAAAGCTAATCGGGATGGATGAAGCGGCGGCAGCACTGACGGAGCAGCTGATGCGGTGGAAGATTTCGTTCCTCTTGTGTTGGTAAAAAATTGATCGGAGGAATTGCTGATTATGTACTAGCTGTCCAGGCAGTTTCAAATGAAGACCTGGACTGTTGTGTTTCGCGGCTGACTCGGTTTCACAGGAAAAGCGTGATGAGCAGTTACTTTATATAACACTTTATAATCCCTTTATAATCCTGTAAGCCCACTATTAACAGCTTCAAATGATTTCTGAGCATTTAGATTTTGCAGCAGACTGAAGAGAATAAATTACTTCTCGCTGTTGTATCTTACCGAGTTACCACTTTATTGCTAAGGTAGCAGTGATTAACCCTCCTATTGTCTCCATTTACAGGCACTAAAAATATTGCTTCCTTGTCTGAAAAAAAAATCCAAAAATTCAGCAAAAAAATTCCCCCAATTTCTAAAAATTTACAAAACCTTCAGGAAGAAAATTCCCAAAAAATTCACTTAAAAGTCTTATTTTAAAAAGTTGCCCACATTTAGCAAGAAAACTCTTGTAAATATTTTCAAAAAATTAGTAAAAATCTTCCAAAAAAAATCCTAAAAATATCTAAAGTGATTACATATATATCAGTAAAACTTCTAAGAATATCTTTAAGAACATTCACATAAAAATCAACCAAAATCCAGTGAAATTCGCTGGATTTTGGTTGATTTTTTTGTGGATGTTCTTAAGAAACATTTTGTTTAACATTTCGTTTTTTCCACTAAAAAAACTTTCAAAAATTTCCCAAAAATGTTGAAAATGTTACACTGTCAAAATATTTTTTTTCTACATTTTCAAAGTTTAAAACGGGTCAATTTGAGCCGCAACAGGATGACATGAGGGTTAAAAACTTATTCTGGTTCATCTGGTGATGGATGACAACCTCACCTTCACTAATGCACAACACTATCTTTTCTACATATGCAATTGCAATGCACACACAACATACAGCAAATGGAAGGTTCACATCTGTGCAGCTCCTTGACACACATGACATGAAGCATTTTAGGTTCACAGCAGCAGCACATTTGTTAAGAATAAAGCTATCTCTCTAGTCAGCATAAGCAGTGATACGGAGTCGTCGTTACGGCGCAGACAGCAGAAACATCACAGCCACCTCATTAACAGAATGTCTAACTGAGAAGACACAGCGGCACCAGCTAAATATGTAACTGACATTTTAATGTGGAAACGGACAACATGGAAGTGTTTGTGGATGCATTTAGGGACTGTGTGAAAATCCTGCTGTGTATGCTTAGTTTCTCCGCAGGCTTAATAATGTGTTGTGGGTTTTTCTTTAAACCTTTTCTTAAGACGTACAAAGCAGCACTCTTTACAACATGTCAAAGTAGCTGCAACTGTTTGCACCGAATTCTGTACAAAACAAAACAATCTTCACTCTTGGGACAAACATTCTGTGAATTTTCAGGTGAAGTGCAAGCAAAGAACAGAGAGGAGACAACAAGAGAGTGAGAGGAAAATAAAACACACCGGATCAATAAAATAAATGAAGCGTGGCTCAGAAACGGTATACAGAGAAGTGAGTTATGAGCAAGAATGAAGATACATTCAGCATGGGGAAATATCTACAGTTGAAAAATGCCACGAGTAGAGATAGTAAAATTGCAAATCGCTAAATATGTTTCTGTTTATTTTACTTTTAAAATGGAACAGTTCATATTAATGAACATTTATGTGTAAATACAAGAATGGGACTTCCATCGCAAGTCCCATTAGCAGAAAATATCACAAAAAACATAAAACCATAACTGAACAAAGACATACAAAAAAGAAAAACAAGCAACAAGCAAACACACATAGTGCACACTAACCAACAAAAGCTGGAGGTAAGCTACCAAGCAATAATTAATCAATATTTACACATGCTTATATTGCAAACATCCCTTTGTCTCTATTGCACATACCCCTCCATCATTTTTGCACATTGTTATACTACACAATCTCTATAGCAGGGGGGTCAAACATATGGCCCGCGGCCCAAAACCAGCCCAGCAGAGGGTCCAATCCCCCCATGGGAGGGCTTTGCCAAGTGTAAAAATTACACAGAAGACAATAATTGCAAATTTTAAATAATTTCTAATCCTTGACGAGCTGTTTTGATCATAAAGTAAAATACTATATAGTTCAGTTCCGGATACCTAAGGCTAAATGTTTTGTGCTTTTGTACACACACTGTGAAGCCGGAGAACCTGGTGAAAACCCACATATGCATGGGGAGAACATGCAAACTCCCAGCAGAAAGATCCCAGGAAGGCCAGGATGCAAACTGGGGATCTTCTAGCTGTAAGGTGAAAGTGCTAACCACCAAGCCACTGTGCAGCCCTGAAACTGAATTCTTTTTCAATTATTTTTCTTAGGAAATAACAGGTTGTTTGGAATGTTTTGTAAAAAAAAAGAAAAGAAAAGATTGTTTATTGAATGTGAATATTATCAGAATGCACTTTTTTGCACTAAAACAAAGGGAAACATTCAGAGTTGTCGTTATTTATAGGTTATTATGCTGTGATTTTACTGGTCCGGCCCACTTGAAGTCATCAAATTGGGCTGTATGTGGCCCCTGAACTAAAATGATTTTGTATGTGAAGCCATTATCTTTTTCCACTATTGGTAGCACCTGTAAGTACTTCTTAAACACATTGATTACGTTTTTTTTCCCATTTTGATTTAAAATAAATAAGAAAAGAAATTCAATTGCCAGGTTTTCCCATTTTTGGACTATTTCACTTTTTTCACTATTACTGGTAACGTAATTGTCTACTGCACAGAAGAGATTCTTAAGTTCTCTTAAAGTGCTCCTTTTTGAAAGAAAGTGTACTAATAGCTAGCATTAGCATTAGCACAGGAAGGCCCAGGCCTTTAGTAGAATCACAGTTTCACTGCAGGTCCAGGACTGTAATAACATACTGGGATGAATTCAGTTTTTGAGGCAGGAACAGCTTCCACATCTCTGCATCTTGCCTTTTCTTATAGGAAAAAGCGGTCTCTGTGGATATTGTATTCTCTGTTTTGTTGACTGTACACTTGGTATGAAGAGTGACAGCTACAGGGAAGAAGGGAGGGCAGGATATAGAAACAGCAGCAAAAGATACGTAAGGAGCAAACAAAGAGACGGGAAGAAGAGAAAGGACCTCTGCCTATCCAGGCCTCTCGCTGTGCGTCCTTGGTCACTCCTGATCTGATTAACACGGCCTTTGTGCAACCTGTGTAACCAGGCAACACAGCAGTTTTCTGTTAACAGGCCGCCTCCTGTGTTTTACATACACTTCCCTTTTTTCCTCCTCCTGCCACCGCTTCTGTTCTCTCCCACCTCCACCAGCATCTGTAAACACTCATCACAAATCTTGACACCATTCAATTATCCAGACTTATTGTTCACACAAAATGTAAAAAAAAAAATAATAATAAAAACAATCATTATAAATCTGCCACTGTGGTGATTACTTCCTTGGATGTTCTTTTTACTGTGAGGAAATTAAAACAGCAAGAACATTGCAGCATAATTTTCCATTTTTAAAACCCTTCTTGAGGCTTCTACTCTGAGTCCTTCCAGCTGAAAATAGCAGCTTAGTTTCCTGATGTTTGCGCTCATTCCCACTAGCTTAAATGTTGCTTTTCATTCATATTATTTGAACACCTGCTGGGTTGTTGTCGTTCTTTCAAACACAGTGTCGGTTTCACATGTCATACAAAGAAGTTGTTTACTTAGTGTCAGCTGTCTCCTGTTTATGGTCCTGGCTGTGGTGATGGGAAATGATTGGAAAATAGTCCGGCTCACAGTACGGGTCCTTTAACTCGTCTAAAAGGAACATCCTGTCCCAGAGTGGGGCTGATAAACTAGTCCATACACTGATATTTCTACTCTGGACTATTGTAATTCCTTACTATCAGACAAACCTCCAGTTGATCCAAAATGCTGCAGTCAGAGTTCTGACATGAACCAGTAAGACAGATCGTACTTCCCTAATATTACCCTCTCTTCATTGGCGACCTGTAAAATCCTACTTCTCATATGAAACGCTTTTCATCTCCTAACTATCAAACCTTAACAATTTGACCCGCAGGGCGACACGAGGGTGAATGACCTGCTCTTGACTCATCTGCCTCTTTTCTTCCTTATTTGTTCCATGTTCCCGTCTTCATGAATATTACAGCACACACACAGTTACACACATACTCAGAGACGAAACAAGAACTCACTCACCGGGCTCGGACAAAGCCAGCACTCCTCGCTCTGGGGCGTCTTTACTGATCTCCTCCTCCTCCAGCTGGTACGAGTCGAAGCTGTAGCTCTGCACCACGCCGCTCTCCCTTCCCTCTCTCCAGCCCTCCCTCCCCGCATCCCTCCAGCCAGCTCTTCCTCCATCCCTCCACACATCCCTCTCCTCGGGCGTCTGGGCCGGCGTGGGCCTGCGACGCTCTGCGCCCACCAAACTCATTCTGGCACCGGAAGTATGCACGCAAACAAACACACACCGCAAGGTCCTCTGGACTAGACGAGCTGCACACTCTTGTGAGCGTACATGCTAAGCACAATGCCAGCAACGCACTCTGGGAAAGGTGCACGAGGCCTTCGGATGATGGAGGATCTGCAGGGGAAAACAACAGGAGACGGGATTAAAATGTAAAAGAAAAGCTAGAGGTAGAATCAAAAAATCGAACTGTCAGCGCCTCACTGAAAATAACTAGAGTCAAGGTTAGACACTCCAAAGAAACACCGTCTGCTGTGTGTGTTTGTGTGTGTGTTGATGTTTCGGTGGCATATTAATGAGGGAAACAGAGTGACAAAGGATGCATGACTGAGTTACAGAAAAGGTAAGTAAAAATGCAGCTCTGCATCCATTAAACTGACACTGCAATAAATACTGCAGAACGAGAAGGGAAAGAAGAGAAAATCTGTTAGTCGACTGACAGAAAATCAATCAACTTTGGTTATCAAGTACTAGTTAAAGTCATTTATCAAACAAAAATACCACATACACTACCGTTCAAAAGTTTTCCATGAAAACTCACACTTTCATTCATGTGCTAACACAATTGCACAATGGTTTTGTGATGATGAATTAGTCTTTCAGCACCATTAGCTAACACAATGTAGCATTAGAACACAGGAGTGATGGTTGCTGGAAATGTTCCTCTGTACCCCTATGAAGATATTCCATTAAAAATTTCCAGCTAGAATAGTCATTTACCACATGAACAATGTCTAGACTGGATTTCTGACTCATTTAATGTTATCTTTATTGAAAAAAACTGCTTTTCTTTAAAAAAAAAAAGTGACCCCAAACTTTTGAGCGGTAGTGGATTTACCAGATACAGCTTCTCCAATGTGAGGATTTGCTGTTTCTATGCTAGTTCTGTTTCTTAGAAGCTAAACAAACTCATGTTCTAAGTCACAAAATGTAAGAATAAATTGACATTTGAAGTTTAATTGACTTGAAACTAGCACAACTTTTATATTTACATTTAGTAAACTAGAAAAGCTGATATAACTGGATTGCTTTATGATGCTTTACAGTGTGGAAAAACACAAACTGCTATTTTATTACATTTAACATTATGAAATAGAGGTGGAATCAAGCATCTATGCATCCATCCATTATCTACACACCGCTTAATCCTCATTAGGGTCACGGGGGGTTGGACAGGTCACCAGTCTATCACAGGGCTACACATAGAGACAAACAATTACACTCACATTCACACCTACAAACAATTTAGAATCATTAATAAACCTCAGCATGTTTTTGGACTTTGGGAGGAAGCTGGAGAACCTGGAGAAAACCCACACATGCACAGGGAGAACCCAGGATGAGACACAAACCGGGGATCCTCTAGCTAATCATTTGTTCTATAAAACCTCAGAAAACCGTCAAAGATTCACAATTTCCTAACGGCTGAGTTGTCCCTGATCAAGGCTTTCGATACACTTTAAATCAATTATGCCTTAAGTGTGTACATACTGTATATTGAATTTTAATTACATTTAGTATTCTATAGATTTTAAAATGAGAAGCATTTTTTATAGTATAGCATTATACAGTAAGACTTTCAGAGTATTTACTAACTTTTAAAGTTAATGTTAATGTTACTATCCTGCCTTTTTGTTATTTTATGTTGTATGTAAGCTGCTGAACACTTGTATCTATCTATCTGTCTGTCTGTCTGTCTGTCTGTCTGTCTGTCTGTCTGTCTGTCTGTCTGTCTGTCTATCTATCTATCTGTCTGTCTATCTATCTATCTATCTATCTATCTAAAAACACATTGGTATCAGCCATGTTTAAAACTTATTAGAATTACACACCAAGACTGAGTGCCTTGGATTGTTTTTCTCATTTGCCCACTCTGATGCTGTTATGTTACTTTTTTCTGCCTGTTCAACATCCCCTGCCCCCAAAATTTTCAATTTACAATGACATAAATGATTCACCTTAATGTTTCCCTAATTTTTATCCCCTTATTTATTAAAAACACATCTCATTAGGTCTCCTTAGTGTCATTACAGCGGCTGAATCACGGCTCGCTAACGTGTTTTCATTCAGTCAACTGTGAACCGTGGAGTCAGTTTTAAAAGCTGGATCAGTACAAATGGATATCGACATGGTTCTGTATGCAAACACACACACAAAGCACCAAATATCACCTATTGGACACACTTTGGGTGGATGCACAAACAGCTGGGGACCTGCAGAGAGCTGCCAGTAGGAGCCCAACAACTCAGCTCTGTCTCCACATCAGGCCTGTGGCCCCGGGGCCTTCCTCTCACCTCTCATACCCCGCAGCTGGGATTTCACTTCTGGCCCATAATATGAAGCCACTGAGCGCTTTGTTTTCAGACTCTGAACCTATTTTAAACCCAGGCTGTCTGGAAACCACCGGGATCAGATGATGTAAGGAGGTTTATCATCTCTGTAACATCCTGTGGCTGCAGAGAAACAGGTGACTAAATAGAAGGCACAAAGCAGTGAAGCACAGCTTAATGAGTGGCATAAAAGCCTGTGTGTTGTGTGTTGTAAATCCCTAATAATGATGGCTGTTCTGTGGCGTCTCAGAGCCGTGTTCTGCACAGTTTCCATGTCCAGACTTGAGGCGGCGCTCGCAGCCCTCCTCCTTTAAATTAAAAGGATGCTGCCAGCGACCATAATTGAATTGCAGTCTAATATCACGCTGCAGTTTGTTCCCATAAATGAGCAAAATCACCCTATTTTACATCCGCAGCAGATTGCATGCCCGGAAAGGAAATCTTTGCTTTTGGAAACGAGGGGGCTCCAAATCAGGCGTGTTTTTCTTGTTAGATGCGTGCGTAAATTCAAAATTTCTATTAATCAAAGGCAGGGAAAAAAAACAGGACAGTGGAGCAGTGGATGATACACACAAGATCATCTCGGTTCTTCTTTTTAAAACCAACATAAAAACCACCATAATGAAGTCCAGCAAGCTTTACATGTCGCTTTTATGTAGCTCTTTGTATTTTTCCTCTGCGGTAACCGCGTTTTAAATGTAAACCAAAACACTAACAACAGGTTATTAATGGCCCCTTTACCTCCAGTCTCTCCCCTCTCGCTCTCTCTCTCTCGCTCTCTCTCGTGTGTTTCCTCCAGCAGCAGAAGCGAAGTCCTTCCTGCAGAATCCTGGAGGAGATCTGAGCCGGATCTGGAGCCTCCTCAGCCCGTTTCCATCGGACAGAAGGGAAGCCCCGGTGCCGTCCTGCGCTGCGTGCGCTCCTAACGCACCATCCAGCAGCGGGGAAGAACGGGGAGTGCGGATGGATGAATGAGGAGAACGGCGGAGGGGGGTGGGGTGGTGGGAGGAGGAGGAAGAGGAGGAGGAGGAGGGGGACGTGTTGCCTCTGGCTGTTCATCCTTTGCAATCGGTCTTTTCAAAAAAGGGAAAAAAAGCAGAACATGCATGTGAAACAACTTTTTTTTCACGCTGAGTACAGTTCTCACACAGGCAGGCTTTTAATAATTGAGAGTATTTTTTTAACTGTAAGCTGTAGAAAGTTGATCAAACTAGACATATACCTTTCATTTTAAAGCACAGTGCATGCAAATTACAGTGCCTAAAGTGAAACCCACCATTTACACCCTATGTAGAGCCACAGTTATTACATTATAAAGAGAATTCAAATGCCACAGCACTGAGTCAGGTTGTAATGATATTAAATGCCATCAAATAGGATGAGTTATTTTCAGTAAAGTTAAATCAAATCAAGTTTATATGATTGATTGATTGATGGATTGATTGATTGATTTCTTTATTTTCCTGTCATGCACACCAGAGTGCCCAACCCTTATACATTTACAAGACACCAATATATTAGCATTGCAGAAATACATCCAAAACATGCATTATTCTGCTGCTGAGTCCTCAAACAAAATATGTTGTCTTTTATCCCAGGCCTGGCAAGGAAATTCTGCCATGAAAAAGGTTCTTTTTCTAAAACATAGCTCATGTTTTTCATGGTCATATATGTGAATATATATGTAAACTCACCAGCCACTTTATTAGGTACACCTGTTCAATTGCTTGTTAACACAAATATCTAACCAGCCAATCACATGGCTGCAACTCAATGCATTTGTTCATGTAGACTAAGACAACTTGCTGAAGTTCAAACCAAGCATCAGAATGGGGAAGAAAGGGGATTGAAGTAACTTTGAACGTGGCATGGTTGTTGGTGCCAGATGGGCTGGTCTGAGTATTTCACAAACTGCTGATCTACTGGGATTTTCACACACAACCATCTCTAGGGTTTACAGAGAATGGTACAAAAAGAGAAAATATCCAGTGAGGCAGCAGTTGTGTGGATCAAAAATGCCTTGTTGATGTGAGAAGTCAGAGGAGAATGGACAGACTGGAGATGACAGAAAGGCATCAATAACTCAAATAACCACTCATTACAACCAAGGAATGCAGAGTACTGAATGCACAACATGTTGAACTTTGAAGAAGATGGGCTACAGCAGCAGAAGACCACATTGGGTGCCACTCCTGTCAGCTAAGAACAGGAAACTGAGGCTACAATTTACACAGGCTCACCAAAACTGGACAATAGAAGATTGTAAAAATGTTGCCTGGTCTGATGAGTCTCCATTTCAGCTGCAACATTCAGATGGTCAGAATTTGGCGTAAACAACATGAAAACATGGATCCATCCTGCCTTGTATCAACAGTTCGGACTGTTGGTGGTGTAATGGTGTGGGGGGTGTTTTCTTGGCACACTTTGGGCACCTTAGTACCAACGCCACATGTCTACCTGAGGATTGTTGCTAACCATGTCCATCCCTTTATGACCACAGTATAACCATCTTCTGATGACTTCTTCCAGCAGAATAATGCACCATGTCACAAATCTCAAATCATCTCAAACTGGTTTCTTGAACATGACAATGAGTTCACTGTACTCCAACGATCTCCACAGTCACCAGATCTCAATCCAACAGAACCTTTGGGATGTGGTGTAATGGGAGATTGGCATCATGGATGTGCAGCTGACAAATCTGCAGCAACTGCGTGATGCTATCATGTCAATACGGACCAAAATCTCTGACAAATGTGTATATATTTGTCATATACTTGTAATCAGTCAAGCAGCAACTAAAATATGTGCAGAAAGCAAGACAGGATAAAGACTTGTAAAATCCATTTGGAAAGCAAAATAAATCTAAAATACAGAAAAATGGCAAAACTAAACAGGAAATAAATTGTAAGATCATATTGAACCAAAAATAAATATAAAATGCTAAATAAGAATTTAAATAATGAATACTAATACTATTATGACGATTTGGATGGAGAAGAAACACTTGAGGCTGTTGCAAAACACTGCAGCTGCCACTGAAAAGACTTAGCCTCCCATTAGCCTCGACCATGGAACAGTTAACGGCAGCTGTTCTGAGGATCTAAGAGGCCTGGAGGTAGAACAGGAGTAGAGGTGTTCTGAATTATACCCAGGTATCAACCCATGCACGTCCTTATATACTGCGATTTTTAATTTGGGTTTCTCTATTGTTGCTTCCATCTTGAATTTTGCAGTTGTTTTGATGGTCGCCTTGTTTTTCTTTGTTTCCATGATGTGTGAATTACAAAGCATATAAATGAGACGAACGGTGACAGAAAATGAAAACAGAAGAGGGAAAAAAAATGTTCTTGTAAAATGTACACACAAACACGATGCTGGCACCAGGCTCCTGTGACTGACAGTTTTATCATCCAGCTCAATATGCTAATGCTTTATAATTGGCAGGGGCTCCGTCATATTGCACACCCCCACCGCTGCCAGAGACGAGTCAAGCCAGACGGGAATCAGTTAATGATACAGCTGTCTTGTTAGGTGGACTGTCAGTACAACACAACAGACCCACAAGCTGCTACTGCGGCTGCAATGCAGAATGTCTGAGATACAGTTGAATGCTTTGAATGCTTGCATAAATCACCTGTAATTTTTGGCTCAAAATCACAGAGTTTATCGTTAACATCATCAGCATCATGCAGATGGTTTATCCAGTCAGGATCATGAATTTGGTCTTTGGTAAAGTTTTTGTCAATGGCTTCATTTACAAATACTGATCTTCTGCAGAGCGCATTCGCTTTGATATTCTGGATTTCTGTTTTTTGATTTTGTCCTGGTACATACTGTGCAGAACATGACTGACTAATTCAGAGAGCAAACACCAATGACAGCTGTTTTTTTAAAGGCATATTATATTTGCTGACAGTGGTGGAGCCAAACCATTTTATTTATCTATTTTTTCCAGCAAGGCCAAATAAACATTTACCATTGGTCACTCACTCTAATGACTTGTTTATGTGGGCAAGACTGCCATGTTTCTTCGCCATGCTTTGGCTGCAGGTTGCTCAGCAGTTTGTACCACTCGTTTCTAGAACTCTTCAGCCTTTAACTTAAAAATCCATACAAACGGACTGTGTATTTACATCTATACACATTTAAGTGACAATAATATGGAACAAACATTTCCTGGTTGGTCAGAACTACTTTGTTGTATGTTGTTGAATAAGGGCTGGTTTTGGTGTTTAAATCTAATAGAAGAGAGCTGGGGAGGTGGAACACAGCTCATGACAGCAGGCGGGTTTGCAGTGCAGGGAGACATTTATAAACATTTGACAGGAGGTGGTGTGTTTGAGGTGTGGTCCTGATCTTCATGTATGAGCTAAAACCACCAAAGTCGTGCTTGCGAGTCAAAATTAGAGCTGTGCTGCAACTTCAGCATGAGAAACAGATTCACAATAACAGAAAAAACACCAAAATTCATAGAGAAAACTGCAAGAGATGAATAATTTCAGAAGAAGATTGAGTCGTCTCAGTGTCCTCTCGTGGAATTCCATCTCAAGTTCACATCAGTCCGGTTTCAAACAAAAAAAAATTAGATATATTGCCAAAAAAAATGTCTGTCAGGATTATCTCAATTGAATAAAAACAATACAATGAAAACAATTTTTGAATAAGTTCATTTTGTTATTGTTTAGGTGATTATGAGGTGGCTGTTATTAAATTCGAACGGTTATTTAGTCGACATTTTAGTGATATCCAGTCATTTTTATTAATAAATGATTGTTTCCATAATAAATAATACTGGAATTTGTAATGAACACAAAAACACTTTTTTTTTTTTTACTTTTAATAAAAATCTATAAAAGATATATCCCACGGACTTCAAGAAGAAGCTGGTTGGCCATCTTCAGCCGTAAGACAGTTTATTTATAAAGTACTGAATGTTAAGATGCCACAATATATAACTTTCTTATCAAACTGGTCTCAAATGTGTTATTCAAACCATTCAAGTGACTGACTAATGCTTGAAGTCCTACGTTCTTACAATGACATTAGGAAAACTGCTTTTAGTTTTTCAGCTGCACACCTGGAACATTTTGCAGCAAATATTGAAACCTGCCACAACTGTGCCTGTAGGTCAATTTAAATCTACGATGACAATTTTAAACTGTGTTCTGGTGTTTGTTTTCTTGTTGATTGTATTCTGTTGATTGCTGACTGTATAGGCAACAGTCAGTCATCATTGTCATCAGTCACCACAATCACCTCAATGACTGCTGGAGATTTAGACAGAGGTTAAACGAATGAATACACCACGAGAGGTTTGCATAAGAGAAACTATTACAGTAAATCCAGTAGAAGACAAAGTTGTAACACAATTACAGTTATTGATGCAATGACTTCTGCCCATAACTTTCTTCAAAGGCATCAATTCATGGAAAATCAGTACACAATAAATTATCCTGGATTTGCTGCTTCTGAGACCCGAGTTTAATCATTGTTTCTTAGTGTACAATGGTTTCATTCAGACTTCATATTTCATTGTTGCTCGCCTCACAATGTAGACAAAACGATCTGCAGACAGGATTTAGAGCAGAAAGAATGACACTGTCACAGTTGTTTTGGGGGGATTGCATCATTCATGCATTATTGTAGACGCCTGCAGCAGAACATATATCTGGCTGGTTTTTAAACACTTATTCACCTTGTTGCAGAGAAGACAAACACCACTCTCATAACTAAAATGCAGCTACGGCCAGGAGCCACTTAGCTTAACTTAGCAGCTAGAAACAATCTAAAGCTCACAAATATACACATTTTGTCTTCTTTGTTTAAGCATTCAACAACAAAGATTAAAAGTCCAATCGCTTACGAGGGCCAGTAATGTCTTGAAGTCTCTGCTGGCTGCCTGGGAATCATTCCCAGCCAACTTAAAGTGTGGTACACAGTCTCTTATAAAATGATAAATGACTGTTTTCACAGCTGAGATTTGAGTTTTTATATGGATTAAACAAGATACATTTGTGTTTATTACTAAACTGTAAAGCTTGTGGAATCCAGGTGCCTTTTACTGCCTTTGGACATTCTACCTGTTTAGACTCTTCATGCCAAACTAAAACTAACACGCTGCATGGTCTCTGGTTATAATTTGGGCTAAAAAAAACATGTTTTGAATCCATCTATAACTGTTTTGAGAACTTGAAAACTGAGCTTGTAATTGAAATAAAGTTGAATCAATTGCAGGCTGTTAGGTTTTCATTTATTTGCGGGTTAATCATCATGTGGAAACCTTCCATTCATAATCACTTGCTTACTTATATGTTTCCAGGTTAGGCTGACTATTCTGTCAGTTACACAACTAGCATCAGGACTATTGATTTTAGGCCTCCTCAGGTTTGGAGTTTCAGTCTGAAGAGTCTCCTTGCTGAACTAATAAAGTATAGGCTCAAGGTCCTCCTAGGAAGATGTTTTTACATCTCTAGGAAGGTTGTTCTGTCTAAGAAATGTAGGACTTCAGATTTTCTGATATAGCTAGGAAGACTTCTGTGGTTTAAACTTACATAAGCTGCTAATAATATCAGACAAACTTTTTCTTTGAATCCATAGCAACGGACTACATTTTCCTACCAAGTGTTTAATTATTTAAATTACTAAGAGCCACGGCAGTACTTTCACGACAGTCAAAACCAGGCTTCAATGGTCATCACAACGAGTTATGACTCAATGACAATTTATTTCTCCAGTCCTTTCAGTTCTTCATTGCTATCCAAGGAGGAAAAGTCACTGTTACAGTAACAATGAAAATCACACATACTTAGAAATGTTTACTTCTCTTGAAAGTCCAGACAATAAAACAACAATCTGCAATTTATCAACCAAACTACCCTTTATGAGACATACAACTATTATCCTGTGGCACAGCAGGCATTTTGGAAACACGTTGTTGAGATGAATTTAATCTGCGTGAAATCCTCTGGATCATGAAGGTGTTGTTTTCTGGTTGTCTTCCTGCTTATCTCTTTAGCTGAATGTCTGTTTGTGTACCTGTCTGTCTCTTACTTTACCTGTCTGAGTTATAACTGTGTTTGTAGATTTTCTTCTCTGTCTGTCTGCTCTCCATTCGGCTACGTTCCAGCCTCTCCTCTCTCGCTCTCTGACTGCATCTGTTTGTGGCGTTTCGTCCTCCCTGCTCAGCCTGTGGGAAGGCTCACAGCTCTGGATTTATGCTGCGTGTTGAATAGTAATGGCTTGTCATGTTGTTTTAGCCTGCAGCAATCTGTCCAAAAAAGAATGAGTTCCTGTCTATTTAAAGTGTGTGTGTGTGTGTGTGTGTGTGTGTGTCATGAATATTTTCCTCAACAGCTCTCTGTTATGAATATGTAAGAAGGTCAGACCGTGTTATGCCTCCTTTACTCAAATGGAATTATATTTCATTCCATCCAATACCCTGCGGCACCAAACTGACAGAAGTGTCTGTAAGTGTGTGTGTGTTTTACTGATTTACAATCTGTATCCAGCATTTATTGCAATCTTTAGCACTCTAGCTTACAGCTGTGTGAGGGTGTTTGATCCCTCCATCCATCCATCCATTCATCCATCCATCCCTCCTTCCAGCCTGGCAAAGATGCTGAGCCTCAACAGTATCTATATTTAGCTGCTGGTTCAATCAATGACGGCAGAGCCACAGCGCCATGACTCTGCATACTGATAGTACTACCGCCTATCACCGTTTCCGCTCACCTCCGGAGAAAGACAAAAAGAGAGACAGAGAGAGACAGATAGGCAGGGAGATAGGCAAATGAAGAAAATGGTGACAAGAAAATGAGAGCAAAGCCACCAAAAGTGACAATAAAACAGAAAAAAATCAAAGAGCGACAGACAGATAGGGCCTTAATCCTATCACTCGGTTAGAGGGAGACAGGAACGAGCGTGAGAAATAGGCTCCGGGAGGAAAAGAGGAGGTAACAATGTGTGAGACAGGCAAGTGAAGATGGAGAGAGATGAAAAGAAAGAGACAGGTGTAAATGGGATTGAGGGATGGAAACAGATGGTGAGAGGAGGGGGAAAAGAGATGGAGCGCTTCCACAAACAGAGATGAAGATGCAGGAATCGAAGGGCGAAGACGGACAGAAAAAGCAAGAGAGGTTAAAGGCAGAATAGCTGCAGCGTCTGAAGAAAGAAATGAGATGGGGAGACAGAGAGAAGAGAGGGAGAAAGATACCAGGAGGTGTAGAAGTAAAGGATAACTTCTACAAGAGTAAGTGTGATAGACTGGTTCTCTTTAGCAAAAGAGGAGAGTGTACTCTATTGGTACGCAATGTAGCCTGGTTGATGTGAAGAAAAATGAAAGTAGCAAGGAGGTGGGAACGAACGCAGTGAAGAAATAGTCACAGAGAGTATATGGACTCTATTAACACTAGTTGAAATGTGACAAAGAGAGATGGAGATGAGAGAAAGGAAGAGATTTTCACCAGTCTTCAAAATAAAGCTAGAATCAAGAAAGCTTAACGAAGGGACTGTAAATTAGGATAACCTGCCTGAAGATACAGTCTGACACACTGGAGGGAGATTTCAGGTATCAGCCTGCCATTGGCCCTGTATTTCAGGCAACTTTCTACTCCCCTCCCACCACAGTTTTAAAAATCACCTCTACTACAGGAAAGAACAGCAAAAGCCTCCGAGCATCAACGTACAACAATACTGAAAATTTCAAGTTTTGCTGTGACTTTGCATCATACGGTAAAGGAGCTCTACTAGCTTCATTCGGTAAATTATCCATTGTCACTGCATCCTGTTCATAGACTTCAGATTACTGTGTTTGGTGGTAATGAGCTGCAGACAGACCATTCAACACAGCACAAGAGAATGGTCTGACTAAAGAGGACTAGGTTGAAGACAACAACTCAAACCTGTGAATAAAATGGAAATAAACTAGTGGAAATTTACAGAACTGGAGTTAGTTGGACCCTGAGCTGCTGTACAAAGACACTCGTCCAAACACCGCTCTTATGTACGTTTCTAACCCCTTTAACATCTGCACAGTCTATATTTAGGCTGTTTGGGAAGAAGGAGGAGGAGGAGGAGGAGAAGAAGAAATCCTTGGATTTCTTTGATTTATATGTATATCTATTTGTAGAGTCATAACCTTATTTCTAATTTAGTCTGGTTAATCTCTATAATTAATAACACTGGAGGATCTTAACTTCATTATTTAAACTTGCCAGCTTAATTTGTAATGCCAGTTTTATTTCTCCACTGGAAGCACTTTGGCTCAGCTGCTGTTGCTTTAAATGTGCTGTATAAGTAGCGGTGACTTGACTCGACTATACTTGGCTTTCTACCTTCCACAGAGCTACATTAGCTCTGAGTTTCCATTTCCAACATGTGATTCTCTCTATCTGTGGGGTCAGGTTTCTTCTTGCAAACTATCAAAATCGCTGCATTAAAAATAACTATAGCAAGAGCATTTCTCTGGCACTAACTGGCACATACTGATGCTCCCACGGTTGTTACTTAGGAAAATATTGCTTACAGTCATTCCCTGGAAAACCTAACGTTTACCAAAATCTAAGTCTTAATCTTTACATTTTACAAAATGAACTCATGGGGAACACAAAATGACTTTGGCTGCAGATTTATGTCCATGATGTGAAAAATACAACCATGCACACACACACTCATAGACACTAATATGCATACACTCACAATGACACATAATCTTCCCTATGCACAAATTGTATCTTTCTCTCTCTCCGGACATTTACAAAGAAAAACGCAAACACATTTAGAGCATGCACACACTCATGCACACACACGCATAAACGCTGAGAAGCCGTGAAAAATGGAGATTGCCTTGAGCGCTTGGAAAGCACTTGCTGTAAATCCACACTATTGTTATGATTGGCTGTGATCTGTTCTGGGCTGGAATTACACGGCAATGAAGGCGCAGCAGTGTGTTTGTCGCTCTGTCTTTTTTCTACGTCGCACAAAAACACAAACTTATACACAGAGGTGCATTTGCAAAAACACACTGATCAGGTAATGTTTTTTCAATTCTTTATTTAGCATATAGTCGGTAACTTTTCACTAACTACACAGACCTTAAAGTTACAGAAAGCATTAGAAGTCAAGGACCAGGGACCATAGCTAATACAACTGTATGCCATATTATTTTAAAAAAGCAGAAAAAAACTAAATGAACGAAAAAATAGACTCATTTATAACAGATAATGTGCTAACTCTATAAGATATGATTGTATACTGTCGTACACAGAAAATCCCTTTTGACTATAACTTACAGCAAATTTCCAAGTGAAAAACACATTTTTAGATACTGAATTAACTTACTGGAGGGGTCGGGAACCAGCAAATGTTTTTATTGTAAATTCCCCTCAATCAAAGTCACTCAAATAGAAATAAACAAGCCGAAAGGGTATTTTACAGTGCTGTCCAATGATTTGTGCATTTTTGACTGTCAGTGTTTTATTACTGGGCATTCCCAAAATATATGTTATCCTGGCTCACGCACATTCTTCAGAACTTTTAGTCCTCTCTGGAAAGAATGCTATCTCATTTTCTCAAGTCTATAAAATCTTAATTGCAATTAGCAAATCACAAAAGCAACAATTTGGGATTCATGTCATGCAGACTGTCTGACTCAGTGGTTTAAAATATTCATGCCGTCCTCCTTGTGTGACAATAACGCGTTTAATGTTGTCTCATGTGGTAACGCTCTATCATGTTTTAAATCTGTTAGAAAGTAAAATCTAAACTTGACTTTACTAGATGTTGAAGATGTTTTTGTCACAAAGCCCTTATACTGGCTGGTTATCAGTTTACCTTTGACAAACAGGCTCCAAAAGCTTCTTCTGGTCAATACCTAGTGGCTAACGTTCATCAGCTTGGTCGAAGTAATGAGGTTATAATCTGTGGGAGGAAAAAAAACACGTTATTTTGAAGCAAAGTCAACAAACTTTTCAAGCGATTTTTAACGCATTTGACTGGTGGTTCTTCTGGACACTGTGTGTCTCAACAGGGTTCACAATCCGACCCAGTTCTACGTCCTCTGTGATCTGTGTGCTGGTCTGGTTGGAGGACTCAGAGTGACGCCCAGCGGTAACATCGGCGCCAATGGAGTCGCCATCTTTGAATCGGCCCATGGTACCACCCTCAACATGGCCGGCCTGGACTTAGCCAACCTGACCGCCCTGCTGCTGCATCACATGGGTCTCCATGACTGCGGCATCCAGATCCAGACGACCATCAGAGACAAGAAGGTTCTCACTGAGGATCTGAAAGGAAAATCAAAGTTTATCTGCCGTCATGTCCTAAACATGCAGTTTTGATGTCCCTGTGTTACTGATATTACTGTTACAGCTCCTTCTCCACTGATTTATGCAGCTACCTGATCTTGTTAGCCTGAAATAGCTGCCTGAGGTTGTTACCAAGATGGCTGCTGAGTTTCGATTAAGTGGTGTATCGATAATAGATGGATGGATGGTCATATATCTTAATAATTTTGTCTGAAATGGCTCTATCACCAGGAACCCCTCTGTCCAGAGATACTGGGAAAGAATCTAACGCTTATTAAAGCAGCTCCAGGCAAAAGAGAACACCAGGCAGGGAGTTATAGACAGCAGCGCTCACATTCTGTTTCCCAGGTTACAGCATAAACCCCCAATGGACCTCTGATGAAAAAAAAAGGAAGTCAGAGAAGAAGCTGAGCTCCTAGCAAAAAAGGAATATCTTAACAGGCTCTCTGTAGAGGAAGAAGAATACAAGAAATGGGAGAAGCCGAGTTTTCTGGACAGAACCAGTAATTTACAGTTTCAGAAGAGTGGCTATGTGAGAAAATGAAACCATGTGATACAGATCCCAAAGGAAAATGAGGCAATGATAGATTCACAGAGAGGGGAAGAAAGAAAAAAAAGAGCACTACCTATAATATGAGAATGAGATGAGTTGTACACTGGCTGAAGCTAAAAACAAGAGCAGCTGGAGGCTCGTCAGCAACAACTTAACCCCGTAAAACCCACTGTTGCAACTATACATCAGCTTATTTTTTTATTATTTTCTAGTATATATATATATATATATATATATATATATATATATATATATATATATATATATATATATATATATATATAAAATAAAAAAAATTGTATTTTTTGGGGTTTTTTTTTGCTCATTTTATTTTCTATATTTGGGTTTCTAGATATACACATTATTATTATTATTATTAGTAGTAGTAGTAGTAGTAGTAGTAGTAGTAGTAGTATTTCGTTTTATTTATTTTTATTATTTTGTGTCTTACGGGGTTAAGATCTGGGCTGAGCTTAGATAAATTAGACAAATTAAACAGCTGATAGAGACAACAAGAGAAGTAAGAACGAGTAAGACTAATGGAATATGGGAAACCAGACCATAAAGATGTCGATATAAACAACAGAAAACAGAAAAAATGAAGATGCAACAACTAAATGCAGAGGAGTAACACAGAAAACATATTTGGAGTGATATAGAACAAAAGCTGCAGCAAAGACAGATACTACAGGAAATTGTATCAGACAAATTGGCAAGAACAGGCTGCAATGACAGCTCTGAAGGAGGAAAAGAACATAGGTATATAGGTAGCTGAGTAAACAGACAAAGAGGCAAGGAAGCAGGAGGAGAAAGAGAGAAACAGGAGTAAAATGCACAAGTCAATTTTGGATTTTAATAAGGTAAAGATGAAGCAGAAGGAAACAGAAAAGATATGGTATATCACACCAAGCACAAGGGAAAAGCTCAAAGGATGAACGAAAACAGAATCAAACTGGATGAAGTCAGTGCTGCCCTGGCAACACAAAGACATGATCAGGTGACCAGTTGCAGAGAGACCAGGAAGAGTCTGTGATGAAGATTACACACTAGTTTGTCAAACAGTAGGATCATCTCTGGTAATATGTTCATTCCTAGCTTCTCAAAGATGCAGAGGATGGAAGAAATCTTTCACTAACAAGGACTGGGCTGCAGTTTCTTCATAGAGCTACTGACCAGACCAAGAGACTTCCAAGAGAGCACAACAGCCTGTTGAGAAACGTTCCTCCACCTATTACCACCAAGAAAAAGAGCCTGAATGTCTCACCCACTTCCACAAACAGACCACAGCTGGCAGTATTTCACTGCTGCAGCAGTGTGACTAGTGAGTCATTTCCCAAACTGAAGAGACTTTCTTCAAACACTCAGTAACACAACAGCCTGACATGGAACAATCTTCCACCCATTACCACAACAAAAGACCCTGAACGTCTCACCCACTTCCACAAACAAACACTGTATGAGGAACACCATCCAAACGGCCACTTGGATCAAATATATTTCCAGGTTTGTGCTGACTTTCTCTCTGTCCTCCCAGCCCCAAAGGAGCTTTCAGACACACCATTTTCTTTCTTCATTCATACTATCCAAACTGTTGTGGTGGTTCATGTGGCTGCTTATTACCCTTTAAACATGTGAGACACGTAATGAGGTTAGTGAGCTACTATCTAGCTAGTTCATTATCAGATACTAGCTAGTTAACTTTGACAGTAAGTATAAAGCTGATGGCCTCTATATCTGCAGTCTTTCAGTTTTGTAGTTAATTGCATTAGCTGTCCCATTGAACATTTCTATTATAAGAATCTTAGATATTTATCTAACATCAGTGTGTAACTGACTGATATCTAGCATTGCATAGAAATATTCCCTAATTGTCTGTTGTGTAATATCATAAATATAAAGAGGAATGATGTTTTTATCAATCTGTAAAAAAAGAAAATGATTTAGTAGAACAAAAACCAGCTGCAAATGGAGTCTAGTTAAAACAAGATTGTAGCATGTGGATGTAAACTGTGAAATGGCGGAAAATGCTCCAGGCTACATCCATTAATGATGCTGGATTAAAACAGAAGAATGCAGTGGTTACCCTCGTTATTGTAAAAACTGCATAGCTTCATAAAGTCCTCTTTTACATAATCGTAGATTTTATACCAGGTAAGTGAGCTTGTGTCTGACACTGATGTAAAGTATCGCAAGAGGAGAAGTGAAGTGAAAGCAGCTTCAAAAGTCAGATTCACTGCTTGGTTTTCTACTTTGTTTGACCACTATTTTTATACACATGGTAAAGTTATTTTTACTCATATAAAAGATAAGATAAACTTTATTCATCCCGGAGGAAACTGTTATGCCAGAGTACAATAAACAAACAGTGAAATATACACAATTACAATGACGTTAGTAATTAAACAGAAATCAAAAATAGAATACAAAGTGCAAAATGCAAAGTGTCTAAGAATGTAAAGTGTCTAAGTGGATGCCAAGGAATAGTGTCTTAAAAAAATAAAAAATAAAATAAGTACAAAACCATAAACCATAAAAACCGTAAACCATAAACTAAATAACATGAAGCCAGTTTTATTAATTTAATATTTATAATAATGTTAATAATAATAATAACAATAATAATAACAGTAATAATAATAATTATTATTATTATTTTATTGTTGTTGTTATTGTTAGCATTATTTTTATTATTAATAATAGTATTTATTTATTTAAAAGTAGGATGGCAATCAAACAGGCTGGGTCAAATGAACAATCCAGCATTCTGGGTTTAATAGTCACTTGGGATTAAGTTTAGGCCCCAATAGGCTGTAGCTAGATAGAATCACAGATAGATCACAACTCAGCCATTTAATTACTGTCTTTATCCTCCAGCTGATGTTTATTATTACTCTCTTTACCGTCTCAGTTTCACAGCTCTGCTTGGATCCTCGGTTTGTGTTTCAATGTGTGCTTTAATTTGATTTTTCTCTGCCTTCAGCTGCAGTATTTCACAGTTAAGCAACAAGACCAGGCTGTGTCTCATATCCGGCAGAGGCTTTTTGGTTGTATGGTCTGCACCTCTATTGTTTTAGCTCTCAAAACGCTCGCAGCCTGCAGCGGCTCTCAGTAAAAGCTTTATGATCCACTGTACGCTATCTGCTCAGCACCAAATGGCAATTTCACAGCTAAAGAAAAAGATATTATCAAGCAAAACTGAGCTAAAAAGGATAAATATTGGAAATTTAAGTTCATATTGTTATCCATGCCAAATTTTGATTTATCGCTGGTGAATGGAAATGACATGAACAAGTGACTAAACACAGTTAAACATGGTGTTACTGAGATATTCATGATACATTTTGAGTATGGGTGTATTAAGACTATGTTTTGTTTAACATTCTTACTAAAAATGCCAAAACCAAAATTTCACATCTTTTGTCAGTAATCAGCATCAACTAAAGTGAAGTATGAGATTAATGATGATACATTTGGACTAAGATACAATAAGCTCTCCATAATTCATAAAAACAACCTTAAATTCTGACAAATAATATTCTCTTTTACATCGCTATACAAACAATAGAAGTAAAGATCATAAACACAGGGGCAAATCAGTGCCCCAAACATTCAGTAAACATTAATTAGACTGTGGTTTATATAAATGCAATATGTTTAAATTACATTGTGAGTCGACGTTGTGATGGAAAACATCAAATTTTAAATAAACTAATAAGCCAAACCTGGTTTCGTCGTGCTGTGGTGATACTGGAGGTTGGTGGCTAAAATCTGAAAAACAGAAGCATTAAGAAATGACCAGGAGAGGGGCAATAGGAACTTAAGAAAATATCAAGTGAAGTGGATACATAAGCAACATTCTGCGAACTGGTATTTCTGTTTTAAAATAAGAGACACTATAAACCTACAAATCCAACAATAAGAAATGTGACGCCTTGAATTTTCCATCTTGAGGTGAATATTCGACATACTTCATCATATACACGCCTGCAATAATTTAGATACAGTATTCTTTAATATGCCATTTTAGAATAAACTGTAGTAATAATATTCACACTGTCTGTGATGGCCGTGCCCACAGCCACACTGAAGGTTGCAGCATTTTACACACAAACACCATTACCACATGTTTAGTTACTTTGAGTTGCAGTCACTTAGATTACAACATACAGTTTGTTTTGTTCAGAATTGGTTTATTAGCACTTTGGAGCACACACATTTAGTTTAGATATCTGTGTAGTTTCTCATTTATCCAGGTCATGGTGATCCAAAGTTGTTTAAATCAATCCAACTGGACTTTAAGAAGGTTCCTTGAAGACGTTTCACCTCTCATCCAAGAGGCTTCTTCAGTTCTGGTGGTGGTTGATGTTGCCTCAGCTTATAACCTCTGTGAGGTGTGGTCAGTGTTATTCACATTCCGACGACCATTGCCAAGGTCCGTCTGGCTCCTCAACGATGGTCGTTGGGAGCCAGGGAGTGACAAAGGGGGCCGTTGAAATGCGACTTTCACCGAGCCCTCGTATGCTAATGGTGGTTGTTAGCATGAGCCACCTCACCTGAGTCATTCTGCTGGGTCGTTCTTTTGGGGAGTTTTGAAAGGACCTGATTGTAAATTGGCGAAATAGGTGAGGTGGCTCATGCTAACGACCACTATTAGCATACCAGGGACTGAAGAAGCCTCTTGGATGAGAGTTGAAACGTCTTCAAGGAACCTTCTTAAAGTCCAGTTGGATTGATTTAAACAACTTTGGACATATTTAGTTTACACTGTTTGTCATTTTGCTATTTGTTTGCATTCGTTAATTTCTCCTTTGTTTGAGTTACCTGGCTGCTGTGTGGCACTTCCTGCTTGGAGACAGATCGAAGATGCGGCTGAGGGCGGAGCAGGGTTTTATACTAAAGTCCCTCCCACGGACCAGACCAAGACCTCTTACATCATGGGGGGGATCAGGGTTCATTGTGTTAGTTTTAGTTATTGTGTACATAGTTTTCCTGATCAACCATTATATATGTTGCCCCAGCGTCTCATTCTGGCAGGTCTGTTGGTTGAGTTGGTGTCTTGTTTTTGTTAGCCTTATTTTCAGTAGAGATATATTTTGTTGACTTCTTAAGGGCCCTATAACTTAGATTTCATTCCCTTCAGTCATTTGTTTTATAAAAGCTACTTTTTTTTTTTTTTTTGAAAATCATGTTCAAGGGAGCTTTGTAGTGGGAGGATATTGCTTATGCTGCTTTTTGTTTCCTTTTGTTCTGCAAAGCACTTTGTGTTGCATTCTGCTTGTATGAAAAGTGCTTTTCGAATAAATTTAGTTTGATTAATATCTAAAAACATAATAATAAATCGTTTGACAAATACTAACTCTGCAATTTAAGCAAAGTGCGGTGTGTCCCGTGTGTCTGAGTTTGCATTCAGCACAAGTGTAGCTTGGATCAGCCAATGGTGCCATTAGTGCCCATTACATTTATATGTGTGAGTGAATTTAAATGGAAAAATTTGATTTAGTGGCTAAAGCCATTATCACTGTGGAATGAAATGGTCTCTGTGGAGCATTTCTTTGCATGTAGTATCCTCTCTCTCTCTCTCACACACACACACCTACACACACCCACACACCCACCCACACACACACACACACACCCACCCACCCACACACACACACACCTACACCCCCCCCCCACACACACACACACACACACACGCACACACACACGCACACACACCGGCTTCCTCTGGGATCCTCATCATCTCCCTTTATTAGCTCCCTTGTCGATCTCCATATCTCTAATGTAATTATTGTTGTAACAGGAGAATTGATAAACCTATTACTCACAAACCATCCCTGCTGTCTTTGGCTTTATCTGATGGTTGCACGACTGTGTACATGACAGGAAAGAAGGGAGAAAAACGACAAAATGACACCGATTACAACAATAAGTGAACGAATAGAAAATGGTGCTGCCAGAGAAATTTGATGTAGGAATGAGGTAGAAGTCACAGCTATAAATGGGGGAAAGGGATTTTTTTGCACAGGAAAACACAAGGGGAAGTGTGGAAAAGCAAAATATAGAAAGGTTGTGCCTTGTGAAGGATGGATGGATGAAAAGGGAGTGGCGGTGAGAGAGGCTGTTTAAAGGTCATGTGAATTAGAGAGCTGTGTGCAGAGACATGAACTCAGTCTCCTCCTCCTCTCCCTCTCCTTTATCCTTCATCTCTCTCCATCATCGCTGCCAGTTTCTCCTTCTGTATTCCTCTCTACCCTCGTCCTCTTTCATCGCTGTGTTTCCTCTCTCCGTCTATTCTTCACCCTCGCACAAACCGACTATACCTCTCCAGCCCCCTCCCTCCATCTCTATCTCGCTCCATCAGCTTCAAAGAGCTGTCTCTGTGGCAGACCTCGAGGGCACCTGCCTCTTGAGGTGGAATAAAATCATGCGTCCCCTAGTGCTTTAGTCTGTGTGTGTGTCTGAGTGTGTGTCTGAGTGTGTGTGCAGTCGGTACAGGCTCCTCTGAAGTGCACCGAGGCCCAAGGCAGTGCTGGAGCAAACAAACAAAACCAATAAACAAGCAGGTGGACCTGGACCACGGGGTCATTCGTGGTTATGAGTTTACTCCCTAAATGAGATTATGTTACAGTGTCGCTGCTAACCTTTAGAGCCCAAAGGAAATCTGTGTGCAGATGTGTGTGTTTGCGCTGCATGGTTGCCCTGCGTGGAAGTCAGCCATTGTGCGTTTATGTCGCTGTACGTTTGATTCTGTCGGTGTGTAGGTGTTCGATGAGAGGATTTGGGAAAATGCCACCTTCGGAGGCATGCGCTGCCTTTTCAGTGGCACGAGATGAGATTGGATTAGAGTGTGTGGTCCATGCTGTGTGTAAATCACACAAGATGTTGGTGGTTGCAGACTGTGTGACTGAATGTGACCTTCACGAGGAAAAGAGAAGAGCAATGCAGCCAGACTGAGCTGTGTTCAGGCCAGCTGATTTGGCAAGTCAATGGTTTGTAGCTAAATAGAGATAATTACAGTCTCCCCCAGTTAAAAGTTATAGATGGCACTAGAGGATAGAATGAAAATTGATAGGGACACTGTCTCTGTGGTCTGTACAGCACATCTGGCACATTGTTACTGAGACATGTCACTCAATGAGCTTTATGTGCTGGTAGACAAACAAATCTTGAGTCAAATTTGACGTGTTTTCCTGGTTTCAGTCCCAGTGCTAAGCTAAGCTAAGGTAATCACTTCCTAGCTTCAGCTTTATGAGATTTTCATTGTGAATGCAAGAAATTCTCAGCAGCAGGAGCAAGCTGTCAGCACAATATAGACATTTTATCAAGTATTAAGCTGATACGGCGGAATGTTAAATAAAAATTGCTTATTCACTCATCTAGCAGATGCAGAGCAATATTATCATTCATAGCTGAGCCCAAAAATATTCAAAATTATGCAAAATGTGGAGTTGCAGATGCTTTCGGCAGGGGCACTCTGACCAGTCTGCAAGTACACAGCTCAAGACGTAGAAAGAAGTGATGCACTATGTTCTTTATGGTTCTAAGGCCTTTCTATGCTATCATAGCAGCATTAATGTTTTCAGCTATTTGGGCTACAGTAGCTGTTCTATGGGAATGAAGCACACAGGCCATTTTCTACTCCCCATGTGCATCAGTGAGCCCTGGAGGATGATGAACTGTTACCGGTTCACTGCTTGTCCTGCCTTGGACCACTTTTGTTACGCACTGTGTTCTGGGAACACACCACAAGACCAGCTTTTCTGGAGATGCTCTCAAATCAGTTCAATTCAGTTTTATTTATATAGTGCAAATTCACAACACGGGACATCTCACAGCGCTTAGCATAGGAAGCCCTTTGAGCATTTATTCCATATCCTTGATATCAGACATTAGTTTTCTTCACCAGTTCGGTCTTTATAAACACTAGTTGGACATTCAGCAACACTAGTTATGCACTTTGCTGTACTAGTTGCACAAAAATCCATGGATCCATGGATTTGCTAAAGATTTCTGTATCATTGTGAGATAGCGGCATGGCGTCACTGTAACAACAAGTGAACATTACATCAGCTGCCTGCTGACGATCACATGATTGTGATCCTACTACAAATTGACCACCGCGGACTTATCAGGACTTATACATTGGAAATCATACAAATGACTGAGCAGCCTTAGCGGAATACTGTGCTCTCTGAGTGCTTTTGTTGTTCTTCTTGGTCTTATCATGACTTGCAGATCATATCTAAGTGCCATATTCTTAATAGTTATTATTTCTATGCACATGTGTTAGGCATAGACCTCTTGTCCAACATAAAGGAAAAAATGGGCTGGACTTTTAAGGTATCTGAGTTAACGTGCAGTAAAGAGAGCTGAATTATCAACATCAAAGACTAAAGCTGGTGAAGATTCATCCATGTTAAAAGCACACACACACATACACACACACACACAATGTATTAATCTACCCGCCTACAGGAAAGAAAAGCAGAGCTAAAGGGAAAGAGGAAAGAAGTCGGGTGGGTGCTGGACATCTATATGAGTCCTCCATCTAATGAAAGTCATTAGAGGGAGGCAGGAAACTCAGTCTCATAAAGGAAAGAGGTTGAGGCTGAATCCTGGATGAAGGCCAGACACACAACTACACACCCTGATTCACCCAGTGTGTGTGTGTGTGTGTGTGTGTGTGTGTGTGTGTGTGTGTGTGTGTGTGTGTGTGTGTGTGTGTGTGTGTGTGTGTGTGTGTAAGAGGGAAAAGGGGGGAGATTTATTGATTAGTGGGTGTGTTGAGCAGGGACCTGAACTACCACAGCACCACCTCTGCCACTCACACTCAAACACAAACAGCAGCCTGAATAAGATCTTAACTCTATCTCCAGGCAGCCACGCTATGTATAAGTGCTGCCGGCTGTTTTGTTGCTCATTGATCGGCTGCTTTCCCTAAGAAAAATGATTCCTCTGATAGAACATTAGGAGACAACAATGTAGTAAACCCTTCAGGTCATTATTTCAAAATACATGAGAGCTGAGAAGTGGGAGGTTTATGGGGTGGTGCAATAACAACATGGTATATTTAGATGTATATTTTGATAGCTGTGGGTATTTTTTAAATCACATTGTAAAACTGTAAATATATTAATGCACAAATGGAAAGCTGACAAAGTAAACTTTTAACTGGACTTTCTTTTTTTTTTTTAACCGGGGGCATTTTTATATTCTTGTAAAACAGATTGATTTTTCATTGCCAGGAAATAAATCTATATTTATTATAAGTTTTCATTCATTGAGACCATTTATGTTGGGTTTTGAAGGGTTGCAATCAAGAAACAACATTTTAATTGAATGGTGAAAAAAGCATTTGTCAGTTTTCTCATAGCATCTTTAAAAATGGTAATTCCGTCCAAAAAGAAATTAGAAAATCTTTACAGCCTGTGGCCAGTGTCACACATCAGTTATCCCTAATACAGTCATATTTACATTCTGCACATATACACTAGTTCCAGCCATGTTCACAAACGTTCTTTTCATGTAGCTCGAAGCTTTTTGTGTAGAATTTGCCTTTAATATGTTGAAATCTTTAATTTTTGCACAAGGAAGTCAGAGAAACGGAGGCGCTAACAAGCTGGTTAGCTGCTTGATTATGTTAACAATCAAACTGTGTAAATGTAGAATCACAAAGAAACTACTTTAGCTAATTAAACAAATTCTAACTTTGTGACATACTAGACGCATAACACATAAAACACACCGAGTGGTCTAACGTGGTCTGACCAATAATGCCACTGGTCCTGTTCTTGTGGCAGTAACAGTTGATCCATACAGTACATAATACTGGACAGTAAAATGAATCAAATTAATCTCTCTCCCATGACTGCAGTAAAATAATTAAATGCTTGGGTTGAACACTGGGGGGCACAGCTTATATTATTTGTAAACCATGCGGAAACAAGGCCTAGTGTTTGTGTCGACGGCCCATGAGACTGCAAGGGAGTCTAAACTGTCAGAAGAGCTCAATCAGTGCTCCATTTAAAAGGCTTTAAATATCCATCTGTACGGAAATTAATTTGGTTAATATTCAATAACAGGGGTGTCAGACTCATTCTAATTGTGGGCCAGACCAGTAAAATCACAGCATAATAACCTATATATAGCCACAACTCCAAATATTTCCCTTTGTTTTAGTTCAAAAAAAATGCGTTCTGAAAATGTTCACATGCAATGAAATGTCTTTTTACAAAACATTATGACAAATCTGAAATTTCCTTAAAAATGCTTTCAAAAATTCAGTTTCAACAATATTATGCCTCAGTTTGTCATTTACACAGTACAACTTACAGATCACAGTGTGTCTACAAAGGTACAAAACATTCAGTCACAGGTATCTGGAACTGAACAATGTATAATTTCTAGGCCTTGTCAACAACTAACCCCAACCCGCTTGTGTTTTGTCTTATTTTGTCATTTTTCGCCGGTCCTGGTGTGTGTGGCGATTTTCATGCGTTTTCGTGTATGTTTAGGGCGTGAAAAATGCCGATTTCCCGGCCGATGAAAAAAAAAAATTCCTAGGGTTTCAATAGGTTCCTCGCACCACTTCGTGGTGCTCGGATCCCAATAATAATAATAATAATAATAATAATAATAATAATAATAATAATAATAATAATAATAATAATAATAATAATAATAATAATAATAATAATAATAATAATTTTCATTGTTGCTCTTTTTTGTTAAGTAATAAAGTCTGTTCTTGTCTGGATGGGATCTTTCAGTGGAGCTCGTTTGTTGTGCTTCTGCGCTATAATTAGTTTTATCTCCTCTGCCACCCTCTAGTGGACACATTGAAAAACTACATCTCCCCCCCATAATGCATTTCCTCCATATATTCCCATCATTCATTGCGGCGCAGTGACAGACCCCTCTCCTCCGGTCAAGATGGCGGATAGACCAGGTATCTTTAACGTGCCTTGTTCCAATGAAAAATCATTCAACTTTAACTTTACTGTGTTTCGTTGCAGCTGTATGTTGTTGTTTTCACAGATTGCGGGTGTTTTTTCTGTCAGACAGACCGTCAGTGTTTTACTTGAAGGTGTTTTTCTGACCGAAGGCCGCGATCGATCCTACGAGTTCCGTCAAGGACTTTGCGGGTCATTGCCAGATTTGCAGTTAAACTGGATCTCGAGGCTGTTTTGGACGTTTAATTGTTATCAGAAACTATCTAACTAACACTCAATGTGGACGAGGCTGTCATAATTATATTGTCGTTACATATATGTTATAAAACGGTATCTTTTGGCTAGCTAGCCTCCTGACAGTGCGGCAGTTAACTACAGACGCTAATATGCTAAATCCTAAAACGTATAAAAACACAAAAGAAATGCGCAACAGTGTAAATTTGAACCACGACAACAGAATTTATAAATCATAATATATATTGCAGACTGAATACTTCAATTAGGGCCGTATGACTTTGCTGACTACTCTGCAGAGTTCATGGCTGTAATTAATTCATATTTCAGTATCTATTAGCTTGTCGAGTATTTTTTCGAAGGGTGATTTTGTCTGTGGCTGCACGATTTGGAGAAAATATTAATACTAATTGGGATTTTTCTTAGATATAGCCATTTTATTTGTGATATCTTTCAATTGAAGTTTCAGAATCAGCTTTATTGAGCAAGTATGTGTGCACATGCATGGAATTAGTGGGTTTCTTTTGTCTGCTTGCACCAGAAAACACATGCATTTGCAACAAGGGCAACAGGAAAGTCAGTGTTTAACTATGTGAAACAATAGATATGTGTAAAACAGCATGCTTAAATGTTTAGTGCAGGAATAAATACAGTTAATATAAATAAATACAGGGATATTGACACTTGTACTTGGAGCAACACTGCTGGAATGAACATATTATCAGGCACGGAACTCATTATTTACTGTTTAATAGATTTAAAAAGTGTGATGCACATGTTCTGGTCTTGTTCGACATTTAATACATTTTGATCCAGCATTTCTAAGATGATTCAAATAGACATCACTCCCAATCCCATGTGTCTTACTTGGACATAACCTTGAGATTCCCTTACTTAAAGAAAATGCTCATGTAGTAATGGCATTCACCTCCTTTATAGCCAGGCGTCTCATACTTACTGGGTGGATTAGAGACACCATGCGTTTTCTAAAACTTGGAAAAATAGAATACACCCTGAAAGGCTGTTTGCACAATTTCAGTAAGACTTGGACCCCTTTTTTAGAATATTACGACAGCTTACATGTCCCACTGAATAGAGATGAATAATAGTAAAGTAGAAGAAGGATGGATGACCTTAATTGTTTGGCCTTAGCAGGAAAAGTCTCATCTTAAATCCTCAATTTGAGGTTACATCTTCACTCGATCTAAACAAGTAATCCACTTTAAATCAAAATAGCAACTTGGGGGAAAAAATGCAGTTGGCACACGGCAAAGATTTCTATTTAAGACGTACGTTACGCAGCAAGATGACACAAGATTTAAACTGTGGTTTTACTAATTCATGCCATCCTCTGTGTGACAGGCACATCACAGGTTTTATATCTCTTACACAGTGAATATGGAGCTTAACTTTTCTTTAAAAAGTCTGTCAGAAAAACCATACTAGCGAAACCGTGAACAACCCAAAGACTCTCAGTTTAAGAACACACAAAGAAAAGTCTTACCTCTTAGAACATGAGAAGCTTGAAGCTGCAAATATTTGGAGTTTATTATTGAGGTTATGTATCAAAATTGTCAGATTTATTTAAATGAAGTAATTTAATCTGTCGTGTATTTCCTTCTTTCCTTTCTACACATACTGCCACATATAGACGTTTGAAATGCATGTTTTGTTTAGAATGCATTGTAATGTTGGTTCATGTTCCTTGTGCTTGTGATCAGTTCCCATAGCTGAGAAGCGCCTGATGGATGTGAAACTGGGTGAGCTGGGGACCTGGCTAGGAGGTCGGGACTTCACACCCAATGGCCTCATCTCAGCCATCCGCAAAGGTGAGGAAACATGCTCCATCTCTTAAAGATCCAAAAAAAACACCCTCTTAACTGTGTTTCTACTTGGAATGATCAACAGATTTTTAGCTGCTAAATGTTTAATTTCTGAAATATGGTTGGCAAGTGGACTAAATCTGTAGATCAGCAGCGTAGTTGATTGGATGAGAGATCAGAAACAGTTTTCTTAGACAGGAGCTACTCAAAGCTAGTCATACAGAGACGAGCTGTCTGAATATTTTTATTTCAACCTTACCGACTCAAACTAGTCGCTGTCAACATGCAGAGTAGTTTAATTCATAAAACATGTCATCTACAGAGGTCAGTCCTGCCTGATTCTTGGGTTAGGAGCTTCCTCAGTCCGTAACGTTCTCAGCAGCTTTGATTGTAGAGTACCTTTCATTTCAACTGTCAATTTAATAGTTGACAATCTATTGATCAGTTGTTTGTTGCAGCTCTACCCTGTAGGAATTATCAGTGGTGGGAAAGCATATAAACTTTGATTCATTCAGGTCACAGAAAAACTAATTGAGTCACATTTTCAGTGATGGTTCGTGTTGTGCTTTCACTCTTCTAGGCCACGACAGATACTACAACAAGTACATCAATGTGAAGAAGGGGGGCATCGGTGGCATAGCGATGCTGCTAGTTGGCTACGTGGCCATCAGCTACATATGGGAATACGATCACATCAGTAAGAAATGCATATTCTCTTATCATTTTCCTTGACCTCAATAAAAGATTTGACTTACTTGAACCATCATCTGCATCTTCTCTTGTAGAACATGATCGCTGGAGGAAGTACCACTGAGCCCCTCCAAGAGCCATCAAACCTTCGGGGGTCTCTAGGCTCGCCCTGCTCTTTCTGTTCTCAGTTCTGTTCATATGTGGCTGTTGTGACCAATAAAAGAAACATTAAAGATTAATTCATGGCTGTGTTGTTTTAAATTTGGGCTGTATAGACATCTAAAATCCAGAGCGTAGTCACACTACTGTTGGAGCATTCAAGAAGCAGAACAGGTAGATCTGTAACAAGAACATTTATTTGTACAGACTGTATCCACCGGCTGACAGCTGAATCTGTCCTCCAGCTCATCCACATTGTGTGATCTTCCTCCACACACAGCTGCTAAATGAACTACTTCCAGGCTGCAATGTCCAAAACTTGAGTACTGATGTGTAGAAAATACCAGGTGGTGGTGAAACTGGGCTCTGACTAATAACTGAGTTCATTTGTTCACATTCTAACTGGTATATCAGGTCTGTATGTGTTTCCAGTCAGATTTACTTGAATTTTACAGAATAGTTGCACTTCCTTGATCCAAGTACAGAAATATCAGCAATTTGTGATAGCACCGCAGCTCTATGGAGTTACTTTTATGCCTACGTCTTCCGTATAAATGCAGTGTTGAGTACAAAACTCCTAACAAACCCCCAGATCAGTTCTTTCAACCAAACCGTCTCTGTTCCTCGTGTCCATGGTTTGTCAGAATCCAAAGTATTGGAATTAGCTGTGTTTTATCTTTCGCACTTCTTGCGTCTCCGTCAGGTCACACACAGAAGTGTCAGTTTTAAGTCCTTCGGTTCAACGCCAGCCCGAGAAGCAGAGGGGCTTCCTCTCTTCAGCTGCTCATCCCCTCGTCTCCTCAGGTGTCACTGGGCCGGCGAGCTACAACACTGTGGTGTTTGGACCTGAAGGCTGAAGGTTACTGTCCACTTAAGAAGGCAAGATGGCCTTTAGTGCATTTGTTGGCATAGTGGCCCTTCTCACCACACTGCAAACACAAGGAAGACGGAAGAATGAAGTGAGTAAAGACATGAAAGTTTGAATTGATGGATGACAAAGGGAGTAGATTCTCAGATTCAAGAAGATGGTTAAAACTTCAGTAAATCTATGCAGGTTCATTTTAGGTCAATTTCTAGTTTGAGATACATGAGAGAAATAATGCTAGTGCATTAAAGTGTGTCGTATGTGTATTCTTTGATACAATAAAAAATATGGCAAAAATACAAAGTTTGAACCACTTACTGCTTTGAGTACTACTAAAGTGAGAGACTGGTATCGAAAACAGAATTCTGGAGGAACTTATTTTTTTAACCCTGCAAAACCCACTGTTGCAGAAATACACAGTTTTTAAAAAAAAATATTTTCTATTTCTATATATAATATATATACATATATATATACATATATATACATATACATATATATGTGTGTGTAAGAAAATGAGCAAAAAGAAACTAAAAAACATCTATACATATATATACATATATATACATATATACACACACACACACACACACACACACACACATATACATAAAATACTTTTTTGGCCTTTTTCTGCTTTACTGACAGGACAATAATGACAGGAAGACAGGAAAGTGGGGAGAAGAATGGGGGAGGACCTGCAGCAAAGGACTATGAACTGGATTCAAACCCATGGTTGCTGCGTCGGGGACTAAGGCTCCTGTTTATGAATCGCCCGCTTCAACCAGTTAATGCACTGGGTCGCCCATTCTGGAGGAACTTCAGCAGACAAATGTAGAGACGACTCACCTTGTAGCAGGTAACCTGGTCCAGTGGACGCGGTCCTCTATTGGTGGTCATGTTATTTTGATGAGAAGCAGTCGATATGTTATTCTGCGACCGCTGGCCTGGACTGGAGTTGGTCAACTGGATTAAGGAGAGGGACGAACGACCAATAGTAGGCACGGGCTGCAACAGGAAACACACAGAGAAAAACTGCTTATACAGCGCTGGTCAGAAGAGCCGAACAGTTCCTGTGATTTAAAACAACTATCCATTTCAACATGCTGCAGTTTAGGATCTAGTTAGGTCCCAAATGAATCATAGCCATAATAAATTCTGATTTACACTCATCTTTCATTTGCGATAAAAGCCAGAAATATACTGTGTTAGAAATGTTTATGAGTTTTAAAATGTCAATACTTTTAAACACATTTTTACTAAAAAATACCATGTCCATAGATTTATATTATTACTCTCTGTGATCAGTGATAAAGCGTTTATTCATTGCCACATCAATGAAACTGTTTTTCTAACCGTTACCAAGCTTCCTCCATGCCTCCACTGAGACTTACTCCACTCGTCTTTGTAACGACCTCTGAGTGTTTGAGATTAAAGGCTTTCTTGCCATCACTCTGGTCTTCAGTTTCCTACACAGACAGCACTTCATACAGCCCTAACCCACCTGGAGCAGCTGAATACCTATGTCAGGATGCTCTTTGTGGATTTTAGCAGTGCCTTCAACACTGTAATCCCCCATAAACTGGCACACAAACTCACCAACCTTGAACTCTCCACCACATTATGCTCATGAATTATGGACTTTCTGACCAACAGACCTCAGAACGTTAGAATGGGGAACCTGACATCCAGCACCATAACCATGAACACAGACGCCCCACAGGGGTGTGTGCTTAGTTCAGCCCTCTTCACCCTCTTCACCATGGACTGTGTCCCCACCCACTCCTCCAACACTCTGATAAAGTTTGCTGGTGATACTATGATGGTAGGCCTTATCAGGGACAACAATGAGACCTGGTACAGGCAGGAGGTCCAACATCTGGTAGGGTGGTGTGCAGACAACGACCTGGTCCTCAACACCACCAAAACAAAGGAAGTCATCATAGACTTCAGGAGGACCAGGAGAGTCATACAGTCCCTACTCCATAGAGGTAGAGAGGGTGAACTCAGTCAGATTCCTTGGCATGCACATTAGCAAGGATCTGACATAGACACTAAACACTGCCAAACTGGTGAAAAAAGCCCATCAGAGGATTTTCTTCCTGAGGAAGCAGAAGCAGGCTGGTCTGGCTCCATAACTGCTCA
The DNA here is from genome assembly GCF_022539595.1 of Amphiprion ocellaris. Taxonomy (NCBI): domain Eukaryota; kingdom Metazoa; phylum Chordata; class Actinopteri; family Pomacentridae; genus Amphiprion; species Amphiprion ocellaris. The sequence continues at coordinate 7,856,561 of NC_072784.1, read as the reverse complement.
GAAACTTCTACAGAAGCACCATGGAGAGCATCCTCTGCCAGGGCTGCACAGCAAAAGACATACAGGATCTGTCCCGGGTGGTAAAAGTGGCACAGAGAATCATGAGATTCAGCCGCCCAGGACACTCCCTGTTTGTCCCACTGCCATCGGGGAGGAGGTACCATGCCATCAAAACACCAACTACCAGGCTGAGGAACAGCTTCTTCCCCAGAGCTGTTGCCTCCATTACACCACCTCCCTACCTCTCCCACAAACAAGCACAACCCAGAGCTGGAACTCTTACCCCACTCCCTACCCCCTGCTCTCAAACAAAAACTCACTGATGGATCATAATCAAGTTAATGCTCAACAACCATCTCAAACTAAGCATTTTACTCACATCAGACACTTTAAAGCAGACACTGCACCCCATTGCACTATTACACTCTTTCCACTTTTTCTGCAAATACTTGCTTTTATTTTTTAAGTGTTTTTTTTTTTTTTCACCAGACTGCCTGATGTTTTCTTCGACAAGCTTTGTGTTGTCCTCGTTTTTCATGTTGCCGTTTACTTTGACATGGTTGTCCGGCTCCCTGACTGAAAAACACTGTCAAAGCATCACATTCCCACCAGCATGTTTAACATGTGTGTGCTTAAGGTGTTTTTGAGGTGAATGCTTCTCTTTTCATTTGCCAAACCAAAGCCACGTCCCTGTGTCCTAACAACTTATTATTTATCTCTTCCTTCCACAGAACTGACCTCCAAAAGCTTTTTCTTTGTCTATTGTGTATCTTTCTTGAGACTGCTCAGACTCCTCAGGATGGTCTTGGTGCTGATTCTTGGATACATCTTGATCTCTCAAACTGGCATTCTTGGATCACTTTTTTCTTCCTACGACAAACTTTGAGATTCTGTCTTTTGTCGCTAGTTTATGTCATTTCAAGGTAGAAGAACCTTAATCGTCAACACATCATTTTCTAGAAATCAAAATCTGGCACGACTATGTATAATTATGGGCTTTACTGTATGTGTGTAAGGTGTTTGGACATGCATTCTCTGTACCTTTGTCTGGTTCTGGGTTTGCTGCGGCAAAGGAGGCTGCTCAGAAGTTCCCATCGGCAATTCAAATCGGGGGCTGCAGAGAAACGTCATTATTAAACATAACTGCATCACCGTCTACAAAGCTGTAGATTAATTGCTGCTTTAATGCAACATGACAAAACCTGACAGTGAAACAAATCATGAGTGGGTACTATTTTGTGTCGGCTTTAAATGAGAAGGATCACTTACTGCATAAATTTACACGATTTTCCTTCCGGACAGAAGCCAACTAGGTAGTTCACACAGATCACCCTTCTTGTGTGTCTGTGTCTGCAGTCGGGACCTGAGATCGGAGACAGGAAGGACATAAAGGTGAGGACAAAATGTATAAGACTCATGCAGGGTTATAATAGAAAGTAGAGAAACAGTTTTGCTTGTTTTAAAACAGCTTTTGTGTTTACAGTGGGGGTTATATTCCAGACCCCCCCGCTATAGACGAAAATCTGTGAAGTAGCGACAATATTTATTATATTATTTATACATATTTTAAGGTTTCATAAACCCTCCCCACACACAGCGCAGCAGCACTATGCATAGTGATCAGACAGCTATGTGAAAGGGACAAGGAGATGCTGAATGCTGAGACTGATGCCACGATCGCTGAGCCAATCAGAGCCCAGCGCTGTACGCAACACATTCTACTTTAAAATAAATATCCCTTTAATGTGTTTTAATTCTTATTATTTTTTAACATTTTTTTGTATTGTTTTCAATTTTTTAGGCTACAAAATGCTTATTTTAACACAAAAATAATTAAAATAATGTAGCGATCTCAGAGCCAGTCGCTATGACTGAACTGTTGTGCTGCAATGCACCATGTGAGTTCAGTGTGTTGGGGGTTTAAATGTCATTATTGTGGTTTACGCTAGTGTTACAGTGTTATTAGTGTTTGTGTTTTAGTGTGTTTTTGTGGTTTAGTGTGTTTTTGTGGTTTAGTCACCCTAGTTAGTCTGGTTAAGGGTCATGTTGTGACTTCCTGCCATATTTTCTATAGTGCTGCTCTCTGTGTGTGTCAAAATAAAAGCATCTGCCAGTTGCAGGGTTCATAAAAGGCAGATATCCTTCTCCAGCGTTGTTATTTAATGCTGCTCACCACAAAAATGAATATATAAGAACACCTATATACCGCAAAATCCCGTGATATAGCGAAAAATCTGCAATACAGTGAGACCGCGACAAGTGAACGGCGATATGGCGAAGGACCACTGTAAACCTTGAGTTCTGGGTCAAACTGCTACTATGTTTATGGCCACCACTGAGCTTGACCTACCGTGTTTGCAGAAGCCTCGGTCGTACCAGGGACAGTCTTTGATCTTGGACTCTGGATCAATATGCAGGAAGGGACATTCCTTGTTGCTACACTCACCTGTGAAGGTCAACACGGAAATTAAAACAACCCAAAAGAGCATGTATTGTAGCACTTTGAGATTTTATATGTAAAGTGCATTATAAATTAAAGGTATTATTATTATTATTATTGTTATTCATTTAACCAGGAAAAGAAGAAATATTCTTGTGGCATTTGTCTCAGTAAACCTACCAAACTTGGAGTAGAAGTAGCATTCAGGCATCTTGGTCATGTCGTATTCATGGAGAAACTCGCACTGGTCTCCCTTCTTACACAGTCCTCTGAGCCAATGCTTACACACCACCGTCTTCTCTCCACTGATGTGACGGAACGGACACATCCCACCTGCAAGATACACCACAGACTATGAAACTCTCCTTCATACCCACAGGGCAGTCAGTGTCTCGCTGATTAGTTTGAGGGTTACCTGAACACATACACTACCAGTCAAAAGTTTGGACACACCTTCTGATTCAATGCTTTTTATTTATTTGTATTATTTTCTACATTGTAGATTAATACTGAAGATTAACACTTTTTTAAATTTACAACATGATTCCATATGTATTCTTTCATAGTTTGGATGTCTTCAGTATTAATCTACAATGTGGAAAATGATCAAATAAAAACCACTGAATCAAAACCTTTGACTGGTAGCGTAGTGTAATGAATGAAGGTTTACATACACTTGTAAAGACCATTTATATCACAGCAGTCTTGAGTTTCCGAATGACTCCCATAACCCAAAGTTTTCCACAGTGGAGTCATTGAAACCCACGTGTCTTTGTCACAAAAAAATTATGCATTTTAGATCTTTCATTAGATTTATTGTAGTTCTTCTACAGATATAAATAAATCTGTGGGGTCAAAAATATACATACAGCAACTTGAATCATCTGTTTTGGTTAACTTTAATTTTTTATTAATAATTTTTTTTAGTGGTATAACTTCTTACCCTCTTTTGAGTGATTACAATTGACTACAGCGGCTGACTTCTAATAGAGCCCATTTGATACACACATTAGACTCGGCTATAAACACTACAATGGAAAAGTCTGAGGATCTTAGCAAAGATCTGATTTGAGCAAGTCAGGAAAGTCACTTAGAGCCATTTCAAAGCAGACATAGATCCCAAATCATTTGACAAGTATAAAGTACAAAGTTGTGGATACTTGCAACCATTTGGTCACCTTAATTCTGTGTTCTTTGTGTGAATAATGTACAGTCAAACAGTCAATAGTTTGGACACACCTTCTCATTCAGTGGTTTTTATTCATTTGTATTATTTTCTACAATGTAGATTTATACTGAACACTAACACTTTTTTGTTTACAGCATAATTCCATACGTATTCTTTTATAGTTTTGATGTCTTCAGTATTAATCTACAATGTTGAAAATAATTAAATAAAAACCACTGAATGAGAAGGTGTGTCCAAACTTTTGACTGGTAGCATACGTCACTGTCATATTTTTAAAAAAAACATACATGTCCATTTTGCGGCAGGATAAGTCAAAGACACATTAATTTGTCCAGCGGATGAAAGTCAAACCCTGCTGTCAATGCAAATAAAAAAGAAAAGTGTGCAGGAATATATTAGCTTTGAGTTCTTTTGTTCAGACATCAGGTGAATAGATAGATGTTAATTACCTTCTTGACAGTTCACCGAAACTGTCAAGAAGGTAATTAACATCTATCTATGCACCTGATGTCTGAACAAAAGAAGCCAAAAGTAATATATTAACAAGAAGACATGATGAACGTTTTTGAGCTATGTGCAGGAATACAGATCACTGATCACAACTGTAGTGATGCATGCAGAAAAAAATAGTAGTTTTTTAAAATCCATACTATGATTGTATTATTATGAGACACAGTCTCAGGTTAACCACCAAAATGCTGGAGCACAAAGTCATTTCTCATTCTGTTGGTTTCAAAATGTCATACGGGAGGAGAGAACCCAGAAAAAACTCTCCTTTATGAAGCTGGAATTAAACACTTTTTAATTTGTATCCTTAAATTAATGACTCAAACCATTTAATTAGTATCATAGTTGTTGATTAACGTCATAGCTGAACACTACTTGATTAACTCTTGCAGCTCGATACTTATTTGCACTGTGTGACAGTAAATGTGGATGTAGACGTGTTGAAATGTAGCGGTGTTGTGTTTGTACCTTTCAGACAAGCTGCTCTCATGAAGAACTCACACACAGCAGACCCGGACTCTGCAGGGACACACATTATCACAGCATTAATAACACACAGCGGATACACTAATAACAAAAAAATAGAAATAAAACACAAAATAAAGAAGAAAAAAAATTAAAACGAAGCTTGCTCAAAGGTAATCCTGGGAGTCCTTGGGTCTATATGTTTGCAGTGTCTTAATTTTAATCAGCTTCATCTCCATAAATAAATATTTTGTATTTAAAATTCACAATAAATCAAATATGTGGGATGGGCATGAATCAATTCACATTAAACTGTGTCTGAAGGTCATATTTTTGTCAAATTTTTCTTTTATACTCCTCACATATTCACACACATTTTTCTTTATTTAGTTAAAACATCTTTCAGTGTGTTTAAATTATTATAAAGAAACACAACAGAGAAACATCCATGTGAAGTTCGCACCAGTTAAAGTTCACATCGTGGTTTCAGATTTGAAGTCAAAATCATTAAAAAAAAATACTAATAAAAAAATGACATTATAGCTAACGAAAGTAGCAGTGTATAGTAATTTAATTTTAACATGACTGATTACAGGGATAAAATCAACTTTCCTAGCCCATTATAATTCTACATTATCACCATACACAACATCAGAGGGTCTCAACATTTGCATTTGTTCGTTTGCCACTTTAGTTTCTCTACAGGAAAGCATTTCGGCTCTGTCTGTTTCTTTAAATGTGCTTTATAAATAATAGTGACTTGACTGCACTAAACTAAACTGACAGGGACATTCCGGTGGCCGGTAACCTGCCGTTAACCACCGTTACTTTTCCTGTTAGCTCCCTGTATCTGCACCGGCTAAGCTCCAGCTAGCGTCCCACCACTTACTATCCATGCCGGGGAAGGGCAGAGGCTGCGCCCCCAGCTGCTGCTCCATAGCGATCTCCAGGTCGAACTTGATGTGGTCCACGTTTGCCAGTAGCTCCTGCATGTCTGCTTCAGTTTGCCGTCGTCCGATCAAAGAAATGTCGGTTAAGCTAGCTTCAAGTTGAGCTACTTATCTAGTTATTTCCTCATCTGAGGAGGCTAACGAGGCTAACCGATAAGCTAGCAGCAGCCGGCCCGCTCCCTGACCCGCTGTCCAAACCACAGCTGTCGTTGTTGGAGCTTTAATGCCAGATTTAAAGACAAAACCTGAACAATAGTCGAGCTAGAAGTTTTTAGTTAGTCACTGAGCTGCTCCTTGTTGTGTGTGGATGGATGGAAGGCGCGCTGACTGACCTCTGACCTAAGAGGTTAAAACACCTTAGAGATGCACCAGCGCCACCTACTGGACTGGAGGGAAATAAAAGCAGACGATCAACGGAGAAGAAAAAAAATCTCCATGAAATCGGTTTCTTTTCAACAGTTAGTTGGCCACATAACTCCCCCAAAGCGAATGAAATTCAGCTCTTTAACCCCTTCAGACCAGATTTTTTTTCTGCTGAGTAAAAATAAACAAATAAATTATCCAGTTGCTTTTTACTCCTCTCTAATATAGAAATGCAGGGGGAAAAGAAGACAATTTTGCTAAGATTTTTTTTTCTTTTTTAGGATTTTCACATATCCATTACAATGGATGCCACAACTGAATGAGGGTGAAATGTCATTAAAACATAAGGAAAACAGGATATGTTCACCATGCTGTTGTATTCTTGTATCCTGTTTGTTTATATATAACACACAAAAGATGTGTTTTTCCTGTGCAGTAGGGCCTCTCTCTTATCATCATAATTTGGCAGGTCAACCATATATAATATAAATACATATAAGTAAATAAACTGTCAAAGTTTAGCTGTAAAATGTTCACATATATTCCATAACTTTGCATAGTGACACTAAATAATGTGTGTTGGTTAACGTTACCAAATCTCTGATGTCCATTGGAATGGACACTGAACTTTTGAAAAAAAATTGACTTTACAGTTATGAAATACATTCAGAAGAATTTCAAATATCATCACATAAATTAACACTTATGAGGAAAAAGGTGCCTCCTTCTCCTGTTAATCCTCAGAGCCATACTTTTAACTGGAAAGCACTTTGGTCACCTTGAGTGTTGTAAAGTGATCTATAAATAAATTTTGATTGATTGATTGATTGATTGATTGATTGATTGATTGATACTTGTCTTGTCTGATGTCTGCAGCTCTCAGATGAAGCTACCAGTCAATTGGACAATCAGGAACCAATCAGTAACAAGGCATTACTCAAATGACAGATTTCTAGTGGTCTAGAACCTTAAATATGTCATGTTCATTCCAGTGGACTCAGGGTCTGAAGGGGTTAAGTGCAATGTTTAGTTTTGTTCTTTCCTCTCCATAAACACCACAATCCACCACACACTGGACAGAGTCTCCTGATTACAGTGTGTACATAATCCAGCCGGGCATTCACCTGTCATCAGTGCTGGAGTCTGGCATTTTTATTAGAGATCCTCACACTGGGCTGGTACAATGTATTAGTTTGTTTTCTTAACAAACCGCCATAGGCTGTGGTTCCCTGGTGGTGGAACGAGTTACCAAACTCTACTGTCAGATGTGGTTTGGATAAAAGCGTCTGCTAAATGAAATTGTAGACTTAATAGTCATTTTTAATATTCATTCATATAATTTGCTTATGGAGTCTGGACTCATAAACAGTATAAAAACTTTTATTATACGGCCCTCAATTGATTTAAAAAAATCTGGACATACATGTTATAAAAGCTTGAACAAAACTGTAATCCAGTGTTGCTCTCATAAGGGGCCTGGTATATATTCAACAACAACAAAGATGCCCCTTAGTCTTGTCCTTGTCCTGTTGATCTTCTTACATTTTGCCTTTACTATATTTGTGCTATCTCCATGTGAGCTTATCATCAAACAAAATCCCAAGAAACCTCAACACCCTAAACTTGTTCGACCATACAGTTCCTAAAAAGATGACTAATGCTGCTTAGAGAAACATACACTACCAGTCAAAAGTTTGGAGACACCTTCTGATTCAAATGAACGAGAAAGTGTCTCCTAATTTTTGACTGGTAGTGTATGTGACTTTTGTTTTCGTATTATGACCAAATCTACTCAATATCATAATATTAGAACTCAGAGCACTGATGCAGCCTCTGAGCCATGAAGCAGTGTCTTCACATAATATACAGTACAATCATCACCCTCACGCTGAATTCCTGTGTGCGGACGGTATTTTTGAGGTTTTGTTTTGAAATGGTCACTGTACCAGTTTGCAACCAGACTGAATTATAGTGCACAGTAGATGTGGTTTCCTTAATTATTACTTTAATTGAATGTAAAAATATCAACCTTATTTATCAAATCACATTTAATATATTGTAAATGTATACTGTCTACATGTAGAACGATCGTGTGCTCATTCCTTGTGCTTCAATCTTCAGTAGTTTGTGAGAAAACTTTGGAATATTAAACCCAATACAAAAAATTGAGAAAAGCTGAAATTTGATTGTAGCATCTGAAACTAAAATTACAAGAAAATCATTACAAATCCTTACACAAATTTCTTTTCATTAAAACAAAAGTGTTCTCTGCGCAACACCACCAGCAGAACTGTCACAATATTGTCCATCTGATCATCAATCAAGCCTTCAGCATCTGAACTGCTGCCCTCTACAGCTCAGGAAGGCCCGGCATGGGGAACTGACCAGCGAAAGCCTCCACCTCAGCCCTGAGTTCAGCAACCCGCTGCTGGAACTTCTCTCCCTGAGCCAGTGTCTGAATGAACTCCTTCAGAGTGGCTTTGGGATCCATGCTTCTCTGCACCTCCAGGGTCAGTTCAATAGCTGCAGGAGAGGGGAAAGCAGTTTGTTTTTATTTTGATCTTGTGAAAGGTAACAAATACAGCAACGTCTCCTTTAAAAGATTACCTTTGTGGATCAACTCAGCCACCTTCCTGAAGTCATCCTGCATCAGACCTCTGGAGGTCAGAGCTGGAGAGCCAAACCTCAGACCACTAGGGCGCAAAGCACTCTTATCTCCTACACAGAGTGAGGTAGGTGGACAATTAAGAGTGGCACTTTGTAGGAAAAATACATTTGCAAGCTCATTCTGCATTAGATAAATCTCAAGGTACACACAGAAAATTACACAAATATTACACACACTAGTTAAGAGTTATAGTTTTGTGTAAACAAAAAGTGAACAGTCCATATCACACACACTACCTGGACAGGTGTTCTTGTTACAAGCAATGGCACAGGCTTCCAGGACCTTCTCAGCTCGGCCTCCATCGGTTCCTTTGCTGCGCAGGTCCAGCAGGATGAGATGGTTGTCAGAGCCACCTACACAGGAAAACACAGAGAGCATTAGAAGACATTACATAGACCACAAAGCTATGTACCCCTTGAAAAAATTTACTGTCGCAAAGTTCTTTTTAACTCTACCATAAGTAAAGGAAAACACAGGTTTGTCATCGCATTGTTGTAAAGTAATCAATATTATGTTCTTCTAGAAAAGCACTAAATCTTAGTCACTGTTAACTGAAGCTGCTTCAAGTGCTCCTTCTTAGTGCAAGGTGACGTCTTCTTTAATGGACTTCAGACACTATAGATATCCTTTTAGACGCTGTAAGATTCTGGCTTGGGATGTCCCATAATATCAGCCCTCCGATATTATTGGCCAATATTGATATAAAAATATAATATTGGTCAACATCATTATCGTTTTGTGCCTATCATGAAAACCGATGAAATAATGCCTGGACTTCGCCAGTATTTACTCATAGAGGGAGAGTGTGTGTTGTTTGAAACAATTTTTTTTTAAAAAGGCATTTTTGTCTATAACTTGAGTTGAAGTATTTTTCTTATTTTGCACAGACAATGTTTACATTTGAAAGCCTTGCTGCATCTGAGAATGCATCCAGTGGATCATCACAATAAAATTAGGCGTGATGTGTTAATTCCACGACAGGAGATATGTGATGTTACCTAAAATTAGTTAAATAGCCCACATATATTGGTATCAGTTAATTTCAGAATTGGAAACTGAGAGTTGGACAATATCGTCATATTGGTTATTGGCAAAACAGCCAATATCGGACATCCCTAAGTCTGGCTTTTGGATTACATGAGACAATAGAGCATAGGCCTTCTGGAGTGGTCTCTACAAACTAGCACTGACTGAAAGCTTGAGGTACATTTCCATGTACCATGTTGTCATTACTGCTTCATCAGGCCTGATTATTCTTGGTACATTTATCTCTATTGGTAGATTTTTACTGTTTGAAAAAAAAAAAATTATGCTTAAATATGTTTGAACAGCAGTCAAATCAGCTTTAGTAAAGACAAATAGATGATTAACTTAAGGTAGCAAATTAATATAAGAAAAAAAAAGATTAATATGTAGATTTAAATCATGATGATTTTAAGGTAACATACTTATTTTATCCTATATTATAACTAAGCATTCAGGCCTTGTAGAATGCTGTAGAAGCATTCAATATATGCATTTCTTAACTTTACCGACGGATTTAACACTTGGGATGCTATAAAAAACTATTTATGGTGATTACCTCCAAATGCAATACATGAAGGAGCAAATACAGACAAAAATTAGTAAATAAGAATCATTTTCTCCATGTAAAAGCAGTCCTCCTCTGACACTGCGGTGGAGGAAACTGTGCCACTTACCGGTTACAATCTTGTATCCATGGTCAATAAGAGAACTGGATAGAACTTTGCAGTTAGCGAGAACCTGCAGCTGGTAGGCCTTAAATTCTGGTGTCATCGCTTGTTTGAGAGCCACAGCAACACCTGACATTAAAAAACACCACCTCAGTGAGATGAACGGTGACTTAACTCAAGTCAGAAGGGAGAAAACTCATGATGCGAGGGGTACCTGCAATAGCATGGTTGTGTGGTCCTCCCTGCAGCCCTGGAAACACAGCTTGGTTGATCAAAGACTCCAAGTTGTACATGATCTCCTTGCCTTTGGCGTCTACACTCCGCACACCTGGTAGAGGAAAAAGGAAAAATGGAGAGAGGAAAAAGTCAAATTGAAAAAGACAGAAATCACAGAGTATCAATATAAAAAAGCAACAATGACAAAGCAAATAAAGGGCAAGAGGTTCCTTTTCTACCTCTCCTGAAGAAGATAAGTCCAGCTCGGCAGCCACGCAGCGTCTTGTGCGTCGTCGTGGTAACAATGTCACAGTGGTCAAAGGGTGAGGGCACCACTCCAGCAGCCACTAATCCACTGATGTGAGCCATGTCTCCCATCAGATACGCACCATTCTCATTAGCAATCAGCTTCAAGCGGGCGTAGTCAAGGTTGCGGGAATAGCAGCTTGTTCCTGGAAAAGACAAACAAAAGTGAAGCTTTTTTTCCCTGTCTACCTTTGATATATAAGCTCCTACTAATGTATTCAGGGGACCAGTAATATATCTTGATATGTGAAATGCACTGTCTTCATGCCTGTACACACTAAAGTACCTGCAATGATGAGTTTGGGGTGGAACAGACGTGCATTTTCTTGTAGTCTGTCATAATCAATGTAGCCAGTTTCTGGATTCACCTTGAAACAGAAGCAGTAGACCACATGAAGACAAATACACCACATCAGCTACATCAGATAAACACTACATATTCAAGACATGATAATCTGGCTATGAGTCCATTAGCCTAAATTATCCTAAGATAACTACAGTTATGTGGCTGTACTCACATATGAGCAATGTGTCTCCTCTACTGACAGACTGTTGTTTTTCTAAGTTCTCCAAAAAGTTGCAGGTGTAGTGGGTGTGAAAATCTACCTGATCTGTACCTCATCCATCTACTGTTACACATACTACCATCAATATACATCTAGAATTTATTTAAAACAACATCACAATGAAAAGGTCCAAGAACTTTTAATGAGTGTGAGTTGAAAAATACATTCAACTGCTTTGTACCTTATATGGCATGGACTCAAAAAAGATGGAAGTTGCTGAGATTTTCTTCTTCTCAGTCATGAAGCCATGTGTCAGGTGACCTCCATCAGGCAGGTCCAATCCCATGATCCTCCCATGGGGCTCCACAACGGCCGTGTAGACAGCAAAGTTAGCAGGCGAGCCTTACAGAGAAACACAAACAGGTGTGCAGACAGTGTCACAAATCTGAGACAGGATTTGAGGACGATGTTGCATGACAACTCAGCTTTAGGTGTGTCAACATTTGATACCTGAGTACGGCTGCACATTGACACCCCATTTGTCTGAGTCCAGACCATAGGCCTCCAGTGCCCGCTTCTGACAGAGTCTCTCCAGCTCATCAACATGCTCTGTACCACCGTAGTACCTAAACAAATACATCATATTGATTATTACTGACACATTATTTGTTTGTGTTGTTAATGCACCACTACTAGAATCTATTAAAACTGGATTAAGTCTTGTACCTCTGGCCTGGATAGCCCTCAGAATACTTGTTGTTCATACAGGAACCCAGAGCCTCAAGAACCGCTCTGCTGGCGAAGTTCTCTGATGCTATCAGCTCCAGACCGTACATCTGCCTGTGCTTCTCTTTTTTTATAATGGAGAACACCTGAAACACAAACATGTATTATACAGGGGTACAGCAACAATCAAGTCAACTTGTAGACTCCACTGACGAACCTCTGAATCGTTGATGGCCAGCGGTTCCAGCATCATCTTGTTGTGCGAGTCCCATGATTCTTTACTCACACAGTGGCCATTTGTAAAAGACATGGTTGCGCTGCTGGTCTTCTGCTCACACAATGTGGAAATCTAAAGATAATCATTAAACTTTATATTTAGAGACAAGATAAGAATTACACAGACACAAAAACATAACAGAATCTCCAACTGAGCCAAAGCTTTTTTATGGGGGATCGACAGGATATTCAGCACTTTTCTGATTATTACTCCACCGAGCGCTTATGAGCTATTTTTGTTGTTATCATTATATTTGTCCAAATTGAAGAAAACAAGGGTGGTCTGATAATTTTTTCCATGACTATATGTGTATCAGTTCCAGATACTGACTGTTGACCTCCTTGATTACTAATAATCAGAATAGGAATCAACCCTGAAAAATATTAGTCAACCACTATTTTTTATTAAATTGCCAGATGAAGAAAACTATTAAAGTCGATGTGACTAGTCAATACATGTCTGATTGTTAAATATGCAGCGAGTGTTTCTGCCACACAGAGGATTTATTATTACAGCACCAAGCCCCAGACAAAGAGTGAACTGCAGCAGTCCTGAAACACTCCAACCATGGTGTAATACATCCTGATCAGCTGACCTTTAAACTGTTACCCAGACGTAAAATCAGATAAAACGCAAAAGATGTCTTTACACTGGTTATTCGTTAGCTCAGCTCACACACTCATGACTCCCTGACGTTTACAGTTGGAGGATCTTCGTCTGGTGTGTTTACTCTCCCCGAAATCTTTATCTCAGACTGTTTGTCTCGTCTAGAAGTTAAAGTCTCTGCATGACAGTCACGCATGTGTTCACTGTTGCTCAACAACCTGGTGAGCCGAGTACATGTTTTTCATTACTGTTATCTGCTGTGGCTGACTGACCCAGAAAGTCAGCAGCAAGGGGACAAAACACTAAATGTTTACACCTTCAGAATACGTTCCCTCAAGGTTCTGTGTTTACAACAAAGTGCTACTTTCTGGATTCACTTTTACAAAAACTAAACTTCAGGAAACGTTCCCTGAAGGTTTCTTTTTGCTGGAGTATATTGGACATACTGGATCAGGGATGTCAAACTCATATTATCTCAGGGGCCACATATAGAACCAGTAAAATCGCAGCGTGATAACCTATAAATAACCACAACTCCACATTTTTCCTGTTGTTTTAGTGCAACAAAAGTGCATTCGGAAAATGCTCACATTTAATCATCTTTTTAAGATAAGAAAGCCTTACTGTAATTATATACAGTGTACAATGAAATTATGAATGACTTTCTCCCTTTTAAACATACAAGATAATTAAGTTAAGAAAATAAGATAAGAATAAAAATAAGTAAATAGTCGAGTGGAAGATGCAAATAAAAATCTTTACCAAAAAAATTTACAAAAAATGTGCAAGTGGCAGCATATAACAAAAGAACAGAGAATTGCAAAAGTGATACAGTGGCAGATAGCGCAAAACATTATGAAGAACCTGAAATTTCTTAAGAAAAATAAGTGCAATTTGAACAATACTATGCCTCAGTTGATCATTTACACATTACAACTTACAGATCACAGAGTATCTATAAAGACATAAAGCATCTAGTCACAGGTATCTGGAACTGAATAATAAAGTATTTTATTTTATGATCAAAACAACTTGTCAAGGTGTAGAAATTTCCATTCAATTCTATATCTGTGTAGTAATCCTGACCACCACATCATGCAAACTGAATGAGAACTATTACAAAAGAAGGTAAAGTTGTCCTTTTATAAAATTTATACACAAAAACTGGGGCAGTACAGTGGACAAATGTAAAATAGCAGTTACTGTCATCCAGTGGGCCGGACTGGACCGGTTTTGGCCCGCGGGCCGTATGTTTGACACCCCTCGCATTCAGTTAGAAGGTTTATCAAACGTGTCCAATATATATTGGGTGTTTCTCCCTTTGCTGCTGACTTTCTGGGCTGTTCGAACTGACCGCTAACGATAACTCATCTGCAGGTAAATACAGAATAAACAGCCTCGTGCTAAGCTAGCTCTGTGTTTTGACATCTGGAGCTGCTTTATGTCTGTGCAGGACTTCCGCGGGAAAACACACTTCTCTCACAAAGACCACTAAAAGCAAGTCGTTTATCTTAACAAACGAAAACCTAAACTATCTACTTGTACACGCACGGGTTTCCACTCTGCGCTGCTCGTCTTGCGTCCATTAGACATAATTCAATTCACTCACCAGCTGAAGGAGACTCCTGTCGTGTCCTGAACCGAACTGTCACTATAAAAACCTGCTCACCGCGGAGGATAAAGTCCGCCAAACTTTCCACCAATCCGCGAACTACTTCTTCTTCTTCTCCTCCTTTCAGATTTTCAGCCAGCAAATTTAGGCGCATTACTGCCACCCCCTGCACTGTACCCACTTCCGGTTTTTCAAACATGCCTCAGTGCTACGCTACCACAGACTGTCTATGCACTACGGTGGCCGAGAGGTGCAAACCAAATTTACATCATGCAAAACACTTTTACAACCTCCAAAACAAATTTACAAGCGACAAAACACTTTTACAAGTCCAAAAACACTTTTACAAATCCAAATTCCAAATTTACATAATGCAAAACACTTTTACAACCTCCAAGACAAATTTACAAGCGACAAAACACTTTTACAAGTCCAAAAACACTTTTACAAGTCCAAAAAAAAACTTTTACAAATCCAAATGTAACCGGAAAGGGAATGTCCCAACTCCGGGGCTGAAGCGGAAGTGACGACGAGGAGCGGCTAATGCACTCTGTCGGTCTGATCTGCGCCATTTAAACACTCTAAAGACCGACCACACGAAAAACAAAACCGCGTCAATCGGTTCATATGTTCCCCACAAAAAGGGCAAAACATCACCCGGTTCAATCCCGGAGTTGGGACATTCCCTTTCCGGTTACATTTGGATTTGTAAAAGTTTTTTTGGACTTGTAAAAGTGTTTTTGGACTTGTAAAAGTGTTTTGTCGCTTGTAAATTTGTCTTGGAGGTTGTAAAAGTGTTTTGCATTATGTAAATTTGGAATTTGGATTTATTAAAGTGTTTTTGGACTTGTAAAAGTGTTTTGTCGCTTGTAAATTTGTCTTGGAGGTTGTAAAAGTGTTTTGCATTATGTAAATTTGGTTTGCACCTCTCGGCCACCGTAATGCACACTACCCATCCAAAAAAAAAAAAACCTCTAATGTATCATTGGACTGCCTTTAGTTTTGAGAATGGCACTCATTCACTGTGGCATAAGCTTCTGCAATGTCACAGCATTTATTTCTGTCCAGAGATGCATTAATTTTCTACCAAGATCTTATATTGATGATGGGAGAGTCGGACCAATGAGCAAAGTTTTCTCCAGAACATCCCAAAGATTCTCAGTGGGGCTGAGGTCTGGACTCTGTGGAGGTCAATCCATGTGTGAAAATGATGTTTTCTGCTCCCGGATCCACTCATTCTCAATGTGAGCCCCATGAATCCTGGCATCATCATCTTGGAACATGTCCATGACCATCAGGGAGGAAAAACTCCATTGATGGAAAGACCTGGTCATTCAGTATCTTCAGGTAATCAGCTGACCTCATTCTTTGGGAACATAATGTTGCTGAACCTGACCAACCCCAGATCATAACCCTAACCCCCACAGGCTGGTAGGTACTAGCCATGATGAGTGCATCACTTCATCCACCTCTCTTCTTACCCTGATGCCCCCAGCACTTTGGAACAGGGTAAATGTGGACTCATCAGACCACATGACTTTCTTTCTTTGCTCCAATCTTTATACTACCTAGCAAACCGAAGCATTATTTTCTGATTAGCCTCACTGATCAGTAGTTTTCTTAGAGCTACAGCTGTTTAGTCCCAATCCTTTGAGTTCTCTTCGCACTGTGCATGTGGAGATACTCTTACTTTCACTATTAACCCTTTGACACACAACATGGTCAAGAGATACTCATTTTCCATTGAATATGGCTCACTTGTGTTGGGGTTGTGATGCATATTATAATGGCACTTTCCCATAAAAACCCAGAAATCAGCTCCTTCATGTGATTGAAATGTATTAGTGCATCGAAATGACTTGATTTTATTCAGGAGGGTTCCATTTTAAAGAAGATAGCCTATAGGATCTTTTTATGAGACTATTAAAAATACTATATATAAAGTCTATCAGTGAATCATGTTAATTATAGTCTAGTTTCCAAATAAAAACAAGACGATCAGACAAATCGAGCACAGAAAGACTAAATATTAGACACAATATTATAGTATTGTCTAAATGCCATGCCTGATTATGATGATATTATTTGTGTCGTCACTACAGACAAAGTTCTGGGTATTGGCAGTTGTAGATGTTTTTAAAAACAGGCAGTATGCTCCAGCTTGAACAAGCAGCATGTGCTCCCACGAATGGCAATCCATTATTGGCTGATGATCAGTTTTGGGTGCAACAAACCTTCGTCTTGGGCTAAAGATTTGGCCTTAAATTTCAACTTAGTAGTAAAATAATTCTTGATAAATCATATGATATCTCAACAGAATTTCAAATTGTTTGTTTATAGAAAAGATAAAATGCATGTTGGAAACTAAGGCTTGTGTTGGCGCAGTATTTTTAGATTTGAGAAAGGCATCTGACACTGTAAATGATGAAATTGTTCTAAATTAACCGATTTTAAGTTTTCTTTGGATGCCATTTAGTGGATAAAATCTTATTTAGAACTCAGGAAACAGTGTGCCTGCCTTAACGGTGTCAAATCAACTTCTCTAGATGTGTCTGTTGGATTACCTCAGGGGTCAGTACTTGGCCCTCTGTTATTCTCTATGTATATTAATGACTTGCCAAACTCAGGTGCTAATGAGGAATTTCAAATGTATGCTGATGACGCTGTCATCTTCACCAGTGCCAAAACTACTCCAGAAGCATCCTCTATTCTTACTTGAGCTACAGTTCCTGTAAATGAGTAGCTTTTTAAATTGTGCCTCCTTCTGAATTTCATTAGTTTGTATGATGTTCACAAAGCAACCATCAGACATCAAGCATACAAGAGTCTTTTTGGGAGGACAGGAACGAGAAATTGTATAGATAAATAAATGACACGCATGTTTTGCCATTACTGTGTTGACCCATCATTTGTCACATCTAAGTCATATGTAAGTAAATTTCACACAAAACAGAGAACTTAGCAGCAACAAAGTGACATATTTAGAATTATGTTGTCAATTCGGTGTTAGATTTTTCCGCTGTCTTTCAAACCCAATCAAATTTCACAGCCTAGTCATTATAATATGTATTAACAATTTAATATTTGATGACAGACGTCATGTGATCCTGAACAGAAATCACAACAACATTTGCACATTTGCTTGTTTCATGTTGTGTACTGAGTTTAGGTGCTAGGACACATTTCCAATCTTTTATTAAGCTATCATGATGCCCCACAAGCTCTATGTAAGATTTCAGAAATGCCGAAGTCACTCCTTCAAGATTTTAACCTTAAAATTACTTTGAGTGTGGAAATATATTATTTTCTATATATTGCATCCCCTTGAATGTTCTTTCAAAGCCTTATTCAGTTCCACACTTCTTAAGTAAAGATCTGCAATATTGACTCATTTCATTTTCACAGCAGTGGAACCAGCATGGATTCCTATATCTGAGGAGTCTATAAACCACATCACAGGTCTCTCACATGTATCAAATAAATGAACAGACATGTTGTACTTGTTTCATAATATTAATCTGAAATACCTTCATGAGTCAGTTATATACATACAATGTAAGATCCAAAAAAAACAGTGGCAAAGCTCAGTTAGCAAAGTCGGAATTGTACATTGATAAGTATACCATAATTAATATCCAAGTGTACATGAACACCGATGTATCTCAATTGTAGCTTTACCTTCTGAAAGGACCAAGGCCATTATTCCACGCCAAAATATACACAACCGTTCTCCACTGGTCTGGTGTCTCCACCATTTTCCCAATGGTTAAAT
This sequence comes from Amphiprion ocellaris, assembly GCF_022539595.1. Taxonomy (NCBI): domain Eukaryota; kingdom Metazoa; phylum Chordata; class Actinopteri; family Pomacentridae; genus Amphiprion; species Amphiprion ocellaris. The sequence goes on along the minus strand of NC_072784.1, from coordinate 7,838,264 downwards.
GTTACAGTAATGTCAAAAACTCTTCATAGATCTTCCTTTAAAAATAGTCAAATATATATTGCGCCAGTCCATGAACGAGTGAAAATGCTTCCGATAAATTCTCTGCATCATTTGAGTGAGAGGGAGTTTATTCCTCTAGCCGCTGCTGCTGCTGCTTCTTTTGCTGTGGGAAGAAAGTTAAAGACACACATTATGTGTTTGGAACAATAATGGTGTTGAAATTTAGAAAAAGCCTTCCCTAAATTGCTTTATTAACCCTCCTGCACCAAAAAAAACACAGTTTCCTTGTCTGAAAAAATCCCAAAAATCTGCAAAAAAATTCCCCAAATTTCTGAAAATTTGCAAAACCTTCAGGAAGAAAACTCCAATAATTCCTTAAATGTTTCCCTTAAATGTTTTATTTTTTAAAAATCCCCCAAATTTGGCAAGAAAATTCTTGTAAATATTTTCAAAAAATTAGTAAAAATCTTCCAAAAAAATCCTAAAAATATCTAAAGTGATTACATATATATCAGTAAAACTTCTAATATTTTCTTTAAGAACATTCACATAAAACTCAACCAAAATCCAGTGTTCTTAAGAAACATTTTTAACATTTCTTTTTTTCCACCAAAAAAAGGTTCAAAGATTTCCCCAAAATTTTGAAAATGTGGACGTCAGAAGTTTCACTGTGAAAATATATTTTTTTTCCACATTTTCAAACTTTAAAACAGGTCAATTTTACCCGCAGGACGACACGAGGGTTAAACTCCGTCACTTGTTAGTGCCACTCGTTAAAGCAACAGTTTGCAATTCATACAGAAATGTTCCTGGGTTAAACCTAGATCCCCACAATCCCCATAATCCCCATCACAACTTTTACGGAAAAAAGTAACTAGGTTGCTCATTCAAACACGAACATGACACGTTCAGATGCTGTCACGAAAGACTGTCTGAAAGGAACTTAGGAGAATGCTTTCAGACAGTAAAATGTGCACACATTCCATAGAAGGAAAGATATTTATTCACGACAATGAGTATAAGAGATACAAATGTGGCAAACATTAATTGTATAACAATAATCATTATTCAGATCTGTCATAACCAATTATTTCAGCAGCAATAAATCACACTTTGATCACACATACCACTGCTCAGATAGTGCACGAAATAAGTCATCTTTCTACCACTATGACAGTCATTCCAGCCCATGAGCACTCAGTACTCATTACTGCATTAGTACATGAGTACTCAGTATAATAAATGAGTGGCACTAAGTATTTATTTACAATTTTAAAAGCATTATAAAACAGATAATTGCACAAGTGTTTTCTAATCATCAATGAGCCTTTCAACATCATTAGCTAACACAATGTAGCATTAGAACACAGGAGTGATGGTTGCTGGAAATGTTCCTCTATACCCCTATGGAGATATTCCATCACATACATACTGGACACTTTAAATCCTAAATTTTATGCATTACATTTGTAAACTCATCTGCACCTATTTATGTCATTTGCACATCTAAGCACACTCTCATTTGCACATTTCCGTATCACTCTTGCATATTTTGATATTTTTTTTTCTATATTTTCCATATTCTTATCTTTTTATTTATTTCATTCTATTATATTTTAGCTTATTTTATTTCATTTTATTTTATTAATGTTACCTTCATTTTATACGTGACCCTGATATTCTGTGTTGTCTTGTCGTTTACCCCCTTGTTGAATATCCAGCTGCTGTAACAACAGAATTTCCCTCTGGGGATTAATAAAGTCTGTCTAAGTTTAAGTCATTAAAAATCGGCCACTTCCAGCTAGAATAGTCATTTACCACATTAACAATGTCTAGACTGTATTTCAGACTAATTTCATGTTATCTTCATTGAAAAAAAAATGCTTTTCTTTTAAAAATAAGGACATTTCTAAGTGACTCCAAACTTTTGAATAGTAGAGTAAATGCAATGGTATGTGCGCTGATCCACGTTACAAAAGTGCCCCTATTGAGATGAACATTTAGAAAAATAGACAACATGTTACCTGTACTCATAACGCCTACACATACACACAGATTGCTGTTTTTGTATTGCAAGTTTTACCACTATTAAGCATTTGAAACTGCAACTGTCAGAAAAACGACAGTCATGGCCATAACTTCAACTCCCTTTGTATTATTATTAATTAGGTGATGAGATGATAGGAAACAAGCTTGCTGCTTGGGTTGGGGATGTTGCAGCTTCATGATCCGCATCCTAACCAGCCTGATAAACAAATTTCAAATGTTATTTTTGAGAGATTAAGTGTAATAAATATGGGCCTAGATTCCTGTTGTTGACAATAATAAATAAATTAAGTGTGTTGGATGTCGTTTTTGATTCCTGATTTAAGGCTCACTTACTTTTTTTTAAGTTCAGAACTCAAGAAATTGCTGAACACCCACAATATGTATAAACACTGTGTTTTTTCCAAAGACAATGAAAAGTTGTGTTCATATTATTACCTTTATTGTGCTTTCCTGGCTTCGGACACTCAGTACTTACACGGTGCTGCTTAATACAGTTTCTCTGTTGGATAATCACCTTATGAGATGCTTGCCCACCTCTGGCTACTTACCTTTTTTCTCTTCTTCTTTCTTCTTTGCTGCCTCCTCTCTCTGTTTCCTGATAATAGCGAGGCGAGCGAGATCAGCTTTGGCCTGGTCCGTCTTCCCTGCCAAGTGCATCTTCATGTAGCGCTCCTTTGCTTTCTGCTTCTCAATCTCTTCCCTGTGCAGCAGCGTGTGCGGAAAGTGACATAAGGAAAGTCTCTATTGAACATTTTGACTGGGATAGACGTAAGTGAGAGTGTATGCACATAAAACTTAAAAAGGAAAAGTATTGTACCATTTGCTTTGGCATCTCCTAACTGCAAGGTTAGTAAAAGCATCACTCCACGCACAAAATACTGACAGTATTTTGATGTAATTTAATCCTAATATATGCTGGTAAATATGTCTTTTTTGAATTGGTACCGTTTTCACACTTCAAGTACATAATACAAAAGATGGAGCTTTTTATACTGTTAAGTACATCAAATGACACATAATTTATCTGCAAAAGTTTATATTTTCAGTTGTTACAACGTGACTAACTGAAGTCACAAACCTCTCTCTCCTTGATAACTGCCGGGGCTCTTCCAGTTCAATCTGCGTCACCTTCTTGGACTTCTGAGCCACTCTGTTGGGATTCTCGATTTCTATTAGGCCCTCCACGCCAGCTCTCCTCCTCTGCAAACAATAGATTATACAATGTGAAAGGGAACACTTTCAATGTAGCAACACTGATATGCTGACATGACTGCATTCATAGGAAAAGACAACGAAGAGAAGAACAGAATTACATTTGCATCATAAAAACAATACCAAAAATATTGCTAATTTTAAGACAGCGCAACGGTGTGAATGAAACATTATTGGCATTACCAAGGAGTTTTCATCATCACTGTCATCTGATCCAGATGCTGGTAGCTTCTCTTCTGCCATGTCATTCTGAGCTGCACCCTCGCTCTCCTCTTGTTCCTGTTCTTGCTGGAACACATAAATGATAACCAGGCATGCAGAATTAATAGGTGAGAACATCATCAAACAAGGGGTTAGGTTAAACACACACAGTTCTAACAGGAAATACCTACACATGATGATGGTTTTAACCTATCAGTACTTCTCCTTTGGCTGGTGGAGTAGTAAAAAAATGCAATTAACGCACATTAGCAGCAGTAGTGGTGGTTTTAAAAGGAGTACTCAAGCAATGTCAACCATTGGCAAAGGTGGGAAGAAACAAACATACAAAAAAACAAACAAAAAACCAACTAAAAACCTCAGACAGAACCAGGCTCAGGGAAAGCAGCCATCTGCCTCGATTGGTTTGGGTACACATTAGGATGAGGGGATGGAGATAGCAGAAGTTTAACTCGTATACAAAAGAAGTCAGTAGGGTGCCCTTCATTTACCTGGCAGACTTAGACCCGCAATCTACATCTGGCGTGCCAGACTACTCTCATCCCAACCAGTCGAGGCAGATGGCTGGACCCTGCGAGAAGTTTCTTCCAGTTAAAAGGGAATTTTTTTCTTTCCACTATGACCACACAGCTGTTCAAAAGGAATCGCATGAGTTTGTTGGGTTTCTTTCAAAGGTTATAAGACCTTCACTCTAATGTGTAAAGTGTCCTGAGATGACTTATGATATGTTTTGACACTGTGTAAATAAAACTGAGTTTAACTGAATTCTCTCTAAGGGAAAAATGCTGTTCCGTTATATTATCAAAAGAGTGGAATTTGATGGAGTTTGGTCAGCCCACTTGGCACATGACAGAATGGTCTCTGGATGGTCACTACACCAACCTTTTTCCTCTCCTTCTCTGCCTTCATCTGGGCATCTATCTCCTCTGGGCTTGTGTACGTCCGCATGCGACCCTTGTGGCCACCCTTTTTACCTGCAACGTCACGAAAATGACATCACAAACATATGAGACTACACTTTGTACAGTAGAGGACTGAAGACAGACAGGCGTCAAATGAAGCAGAGCAGCTCATAATCATGCTGACTGGCACCATGTTTACGCGTTCTTCATGTTTTAACACCAGTCAAACCTCAGTTAAGTCTATTATTAAACACGGTCCTGTGCTATATATGCATGTCGCCCTTATCGTTACCTGTTGTTGGGTGGCTAACAGCTGACTAACAAGTGTAAAAGACCTGATTTTAACACATGATAGGACGCGTTAAGGTAATTCTTACCTCCTTTGGGCATTTTGACAAACGACGCCTTTATTAAAAACTCCCTAGCACGTAAACACTGACAGAAAACCTAAATGTTGAGGCAGCAGCACAGACTGACAGCTGGCTAAACTCACAGTTGCGATGAGCAGCAAAATAGACTTAGTAGTTCGAGGATTTGCCTTTCAACAAATCTTAAATAGAGAGAACTTTTCAAAACGAGAGTAAAGCTATTTGGAGCTATAAACTAAATGTAATTTTTTTTGTAATTATCGTAGTTTTATGACTTTATTACTTTAGTAACTGTGCGCAAGAATCCAAATTATAGTGTTTATTCGAAGGCACTTTGCAAGGGTGCTAAAGTGATGCAATAGGCTCGCTTGAGATGACACAGCGCCTGCGCAGAATCAGTCATCGTGCCGGTAAGATTTCTGTTTTATTTTATTTAAAGTTATTTAAATTTATTTAAATTAAGTTTATTTTATTGTTAAGTTTCGGTTTTCCTTATTTTATTTTATTTTTGGCTTGCATTCTTCTTCTTCTTCTTCTTCTTATTATTATTATTATTTGATTTTCATTATTTTATTTTGGTATATTTGATTTTGTTTTGATTTATTTTGGGGTTTCTTTATTTTTGAGTGTATTTTTTCTCTTATTTTTAAGATAATGCCATGTACATTAAATTAAATTTATTTTAATTAAGTTTATTTTATAGTAGTTTAGTTAAGTTTCCATTTTCCTTATTTAATTTAATTTAATTTTATTTATGGTTTTCCTCATTATTATTATTATTATTATTATTATTATTATTATTATTATTATTATTATTATTATTATTATTATTATTATTATTATCATTATTATTTGAGTTTCCTTATTTTATTTTGGTATATTTCATTTTCTTTTAATTTATTTTTGGGTTTCTTTATTTTTGAGTGTGTTTTTTCTCTAATTTTTTAAGGTAATGCCATATACATTAAATTTCATTTATTTTAATTAAGTTTATTTTATAGTAGTTTAGTTGTTTCCATTTTCCTTATATTATTTAATTTTATTTTATTTACTGTTTAATTATTTTAAATTAAACCATAGATTTCATGCCACTTTCATAGTTTTTTACTCCACTTTTTAGTTATTTTTTATTTTATTGTCTAAACTTATTTTTTTGTATCATATATCGTTATATATTGCACAGCTTGATTTCTGCTTGTGTTTTAAATTGTAGCGTTATTCTATTTTAAATAGTTTGCTTTTTTAAAAAAAAAAAAAGGTCCTTGCTCCCTGCATTCTTCCGCTTTCCAGCTACGACACTACTTTGACACTACTTCAGCACGCACCTTAATAGGAACATAAGCAAACGTACATCTCAATAATACATTCAGATATACGATTAAGGATCTATTAAACGCGGAAAAATCGAGTGTGTTTATTTGTAGTGGTGACGTCAAAAAGGAGACGCGGAGGTGAAGATGAACCCCCGGATGACGTTTTATTGGCGCGACTGCGACGGATTCGGACGATAATTCGAGCTCGTTTGTTGGAGCCTTGTGTTGTGTTTTTGTACAAAACAGAGCGAGATGCCCAAAGTAAAGAGGAGTCGAAAGCCGCCCCCAGACGGATGGGAGCTCATTGAGCCCACTTTGGACGAGCTGGATCAGAAAATGAGAGAAGGTAGGCCGGTAGAAGATCATTGTTCCGATGATTGTTACAACACTGGAAGCATTCGGCGGCTGTTTTCTGTAAACGGTTGAGAAGTGTCAAATTAGTTTTAGTTTAATTTGTGTTGTTTATTTGTACAACTGATTAATCCTTTTCTCAGCACCAGTCACACCGGCACCAGGGATTTTTTCAGTTCCTGGGGGAGGTATAGCACTGATTTCAATTTCTGCTTTTAAAAGCTAATTTTCCTGATTTTCCTCTGCATCCCAGCTGAAACAGAGCCTCATGAGGGAAAGCGAAAGGTGGAGTCCCTTTGGCCGATTTTCAGACTGCATCATCAGCGGAGTCGATACATCTACGACCTTTTCTACAAACGAAAAGCCATCAGCAGAGGTGAGCGGATCCAACTGAGCTCCTTCATATTTCTCTTTTCATCTGTGTTCTTTTTTTTCCAATTTTTTTTTTAATGAATTATGAGGATAAAAACAACTTTGACAACATCCTCTTGGACATTAGAAAACAGTAATCAACATGTTTCACCATTTTCTAGTTCCATCTATTAATAAATTGATGATTCAAGAAACCAATGGACAGATGAGTCAACAGTGGAATTAGTTTTTGGTTGTAGCCCTGGTAATTTAGTATGAAATGCTTTGTGTTTATGAAAAAATTGGGAGCTTAAAGCCTGGTGGGTTTAAAAAATAATCTATTTATACATTTTACATATTTTCTTTAGTGTAATAAAGGTGCTATATACCCCACCACCCCTATATAGTAACCTAGATACCAAACCTGTGTTGTCTTTCCCTGTTTGTGTCTTGCAGAGCTATACGAATACTGTATAAAAGAAGGTTATGCAGACAAGAACCTGATTGCCAAGTGGAAGAAACAGGGCTATGAGAACCTTTGCTGCCTGCGTTGCATCCAAACACGAGACACCAACTTTGGAACCAACTGCATCTGCAGAGTGCCCAAGAGCAAGCTAGAAGTCGTAAGTCTGACAGAATTTTGATGCTTTTTACTGAAGTAATGTATTTAAACCAGCTTACAATTCAATTTAAAAAAAACCCTGCTGCTTCATGTTGTTCCTGCTAATGTCTGAGTACAAACAGTATAATGTGACCAACTTCTGCATTCATGCATTCAATGAAACCACATAATCACTGTGTCAGCATTAAGCTATCGTTGACATTCTTTGTGTGACGCTTGCAGGAAGCCTCCGGCATGGAGAAACTGAAAATAATCTTTGTTCCCTGTACACTGACTGTACTGTGATTGGTGGATATTTAAAATTTAGACACATTTTCTTCTGTTTAATTTCCGGTTTATCAGTGTAATTCACATTTTCAGTAGGAATACAAACAAACTGTAAATTGGTTTAAGCAAAGAAAAAGTTAGGTGGTCTTATGTGGTGGTATGTTCAAACATAGACAGGTCTAAAGCTGCATCTTTCTCTCAAGAAGAACAAACTATGATCCTAAACCGCTATGAGGAAATTATAAAATACAACACAGACTGAAAGTAACACTGTTGTCGCGGCCAAAGCCGGAAGCAAAGGTGGCAAAAGACTGCAGACTGTGTGAACATGTCAGTTAGTAGGCTTCTCAGTTTCACAGCCCCATCGTTAAGACACGAGTAGCTCTGACTGTAATTACAGCTGTTTATTCCATTAGATGTATTGTTCTAGCGTGTAAGACGGTTTTAGTCTTATTGTTTCAGCTGCAACTTTTGAAGCGTTAAACAGTTTATATGAACTGTAATATTAAGACTTCATTCAAACTTGTAAGTTGGCCGACTGCAAATCTAATAATGTCAAAAGGTACAAGACTTGGGCGCCCAGATAGCTCAACTGGTTGAGCAGGCAACTCATAAACAGGCTAGATTCCCCAATGCAGCAGCCAGGGTTTGATTCCAGCTCATGGCCCTTTACTGCAGGTCTTCCTCGCATTCTTCTCCCCTACTTTCCTGTCTGTCTCTCAATTTAACCTGTCAAATAAAGCCAAAAATGGACAATTGCCATCAACAAGTGTATAATAGTAAAGCAAGGAAGACTCTGAGAATCTTTATCTCATATCTACACTCATCAGCGAAAGAAAACGGTTCAGACATTCTCTTAAAAACCAAAAAAAAAAAGGGGTTAGTGGTGGGAATAGTAAAGCACTGGAGCAGGTTATGTGCAGCATATGTTACTATGGTGATGTATGTTTGTAAAGTGTACTGTTTAAACCCGTGGATGCAAACAGTTAAATAAAAGTGCCAAACAGGATGAGTATGTGTGAGTGTTGGATGTTGTATTTTAAGAAGCAGAAATTTGGAGTGAGAAATGTGCCGCTAACCGGCTCCTGCTGTTTCTTTCCTCTCTGCAGGGAAGGATCATTGAATGCACCCACTGCGGATGCCGAGGATGTTCTGGCTAAGCTGCAGTTTTTGGACTTGCAAATCATTTTCTGTTGGACATCGTGCCTCACGCGGGCTCCATCCTCACAACTCGGAGGCAACATTGTCCTTTTTTTCAGTGAGCAACATCAGAAACTGTTTTTCATCCACTGCTGCCCTTGTAGGGGATCATTATTTGGTATTCTTCTATTTCTAAACCCAAAGGAGCAATAGAGAATACACTGAAAGGGGCCATATTGTCTTATTTACATGAGTTGTTCTGTCTTCTTTTTATACCTAACTAAAGCCCTCAACTATTAAACTTTAAACTAGAGAATTCAGACTAGTTATTTCTAGATCAGGCCTGTCATTCCAGATCGTCATACCCACTGTGAAGGTAATTTCAAATGTGTTTTACTTTACCTAAAGAGGGCTGGAAGGAAGTGATTTTCATTTGACATGTCATTGCTTTAAATCTTAGAGCTTTTACTTCATCACTGTTGTTGTGCTGTTATGTTATGCTTAAATAAAACATTTCAGATTCATCGCTGTCTTGTGGATTGTATTTTTTAGCTCACAGCCTGAGGTGTGACCTCTGAGTACAAAGAGGCAAAAACCGACACTTGTCTTGCCATTACCACCTTCTTTCTTTGATAACTTAAATAAGGTGTTTAGCAAATTCATTTGGAATAATAGGAAAGCAAGACTTTGCATCAAATTACTATACCTGCCCTATGAAAGGAGGCATACAAATTCCAAATTAAAGATGGTACTATATGGTGGCACAGCTGACTTCAGCTTCACATTACTTTTATACAAAATCACCTCCAGCCTGAGTAAATATTGAACAACGATCTATTCCAGGATTACCAATATGCAATTATCTTTATTCTGCAGATTTACATAAACTGAAAAAACAAACAAAAAACCCTTTCTTGAAAAATACTATTAAATGGCACAAAGCGCACAGATGTGAGGGAAAATCTGTAGCTATGTCCCAGTTTACCCCTCTATAGAATAATGATCAGTTTGTACCTGGCAGAAAAGATGGAGGACTTAAACTATGGAAAATTAAGGGCATCCAGGCAATTAAGGATCTGTATATTGATGGAAAATTGCTTTCATTCAGTGATCTGTTTGAAAAATATCAAATCAGGTAAAAAACTTTTTGTCATCTAGATCTAAAGACGTGTGTATACCTGAATTATCATTAATTGAGCAAATGGGAAAACAGGGAGACAAAGGCCAAAAATACATGTTTTACTTTGTGATCTTCCGGCTGTGTGTGTGTGTGTCTTCCACAGACACACAAAGTCATCACAACATCAGTGATTACTAGAACATTCATTATTATGTAGCTCATACACGTCTTCACTCAATTCTTCAGTTTTTATAGCATTTGCCACAATTATACCATCTTTTACTTTTAGTATATTGCACCTAGAAAATATTACACTACAAACCTGGAGAAAACCCACGCGTTCACAGGGAGAACATGCAAACTCCACATAGAAAGATGACAAACCCAGGCCGGGATGCGAACTGGGGATCTTCTGTAAGGCCACTGGGCAGCTCCTGTTTTCAATTATATACACACGCGGACAAAATTGTTGGTACCCCTCAGTTAATGAAAGAAAACCCCACAATGGTCACAGAAATAATTTGAACCTGACAAAAGTAATGATAAATAAAAATTCTATGAAAATTAACCAATGAACATCAGATATTTGTTACGGTTTCAGTAGGAGCTCAGGAGTTTATTCACAAAGTGAGATTTACTACAAGCCAAAGCAAGGATCGAAACTGGTCTACACTATTACTCGAGATGAGCACTCTAACACTACTAGTGGTGAGGCGGACAAACAACAACTTAAGGCGCTAACTCACAGTGGATAAAACCCAGGCAAGAAAGGTTTTAACGAAACTTCACTAAAACTACAAAGCTCAAAACCTTAACATTAACAATAGGCTCGAATGCACTCTTCTAGAGACTCAGGCTAAACAGTAACAATAGAGCACAAAAACGCCACTCAGAATAACTTCGATTAACAGACTGAAACTAGGCTGATGCTCGGACCGGGTTCACGCTGGAGAACCTCAGGTGGATGAAAACCACCTGCTCCTGAACCAGCTGATTAGGGTGATGTGAAACACCTGGCGCAGCAGTTACTCCCAGGAACATCTAAAAAGGAAAAAGAAGGAGAGAGAGGGAGAGAGAGCACTATTGAGATCTGGCAGCTGCCAGCCTGACAATATTGCTATCCAAAGTTGTTTAAATCAATCCAACTGGACTTTAAGAAGGTTCCTTGAAGACATTTCACCTCTCATCCAAGAGGCTTCTTCAGAACTCACCTGAAGTGCAAACACTCTGCAGGATCAGACTGAATTTTGGTGCTGATATGATTTAGAGCTCTTCTTCTGTGCAGCTCTGTGTGATTGCAAAGATGCTGCTAAAAAAACAACTCCTTCGCCTGAGGCATATCTCCCAATCAGATTCATATCATTAAACACCAGCTACACGCAGAGCTGCCCACATGTTCCTGCAGAACTAAATCTAGATGGATCTTAACAGTATTGTCGCACGCTGGTTTTCACATCATTTACTTTTTCTTCAGCCCAGCACCTTTCCTTCCGCTGCTCCAGCAGTGCAATCAGATGTGTTCACTGATGAGTATTTATTATTCATGACACCTCAGGCGCTCACAGACCCGTAATTGCTAAAGCAAGTCACGGAGACACGAGTCTGTTGGTGTATTTCTTGTTTAATGGTGATCTGTAGGTTGCATCGGTTTGCTCCTGAGATTCAGGACAATTAACGTGATCACCAAGCTCCACTAGTAACTGGGCAGAAATGATTTAACTGAATAAATGAATATCGTCAACGTGACATGAAAGCATGATGACATTCACAACGTGCTTTATTAAAATAATTGGCGATGACGCCGTCGTACAGGGCTGAAGTGAGCACAGCGCCCGCTCACGATGATATACAAAAGGTAGACATGATATGGCAACATAAGGACACTGAGTGACAACATGTTAAGCACACTGTGGTATGGCTTATTCAGATTACATTCACCTTTTTGCAATTAGAGGGATATTAGCTAAAAACAGGAGTCACAATACCATCCGAGCAGAAAAATGTGTTATTCAAGCAATTATAAAACAAAAAGACATCACATGCAGCAAAAAAAATGATACTCTTTAAGCTCAATTTGCACTTAACTGAAATAATACAGTATGCAAGGACCCTGGTTCAGTGGAAAATGATGTAAAACTGTATCACCTTGCAATAAGCGCATTTTTTCTAAGTTAAAATGTAGAGTATTTCTTCTTATGATCAATCAAAAACAAAGACTATATTGAAAATATAGGCCCCAAAGTAGACACTGAATGCCACAAAAGTGAATACACCTATGACCACTGACACATAAGTTAGAAAAACTGTTTTTCAATCAGAATAACTGCATTAACGTGGTTATTAAATGAGCTGTGAACACCAGAACTTAGAGAGGTTTTCGACCTGTGGACTGTGTCTATCAGCATCATGGCTCCACACGGAAAAGAACTGCTAAAGGATTTTAAATAGGACACTTTACAAAGACGAAAAAAAGATGCAGGTAGATCAGTGACACACTAGACCATCTATGGCAGTGATCAGGAGGAGTAGAATGAGTCATAGTACCACTAATCAGAGCCAAAAATGACTCCATGAACAGCACTACTTCTACAATCTAACTCTGGAAAACAAACTGGTCGGTATTTCAGACTTGACACAGAGAAAATCAATGAAAATCAGAGTTTCTGTGACAGCTCAAACTGAAGTAAACCTGAAGGGCAGTGCATAATGTGAGCCTTTAAGGATGCATGTTTGCCTTGAACCTGACCAGGATTACCACAGTGAATGCACAGTCCTGACAGTGAAGTACAGAGTGGGGTTGTGATGACATGGAGCTGCATGAGTGCAAACAGGGTTGGCGAGATGATATATATAGATGGCACAGTGAATGGCTGTGGATATATTAAAATACCGGCTGACCAGGTGACTCCCTGTCTGCAGAATATTCCAGCATGACCATGATCCAAAGCACACAGCCACAATCACACAAAAAGTCTAAAACACAACCTGGACAAGCGTGTTGGCTGACTTGAATCCAATAGAAAACCTTTGGAGTGTTTTACAGAGAACAATAATCTGTCTCCTCCATATCAAAGAGGACCGACTCTGTCATCAAAAAGAAAGGTGGACATGCAAAGTATAGAAAAATGAAGGACTTTGATGTCAGTAATGAAAGGTGTACTCAGATTTGTCACATTGAGTTCCTACTGAGGAGCCTGTTTCTTTACCATAGTAAATCTGAATTGTTACGTTCATAATTTAACATAGAATGGAATTAAAAGGGGTGACAAAAATCCTTGTTTTTAGTCGAAGGGCGGCAGCTATGATCCCACGTTGCCTGACCTTTCACATGAACACTCTGACTATGTAGCCACAAGTACAATTATCAGTCTAAATACAGAATCACAGCTCCATCACTGACGCCACAGAATTAGTAATAGCAGAAGCTAAAGACACAGTTGAAGGCGGTTTAACTTGGACCGTTACCCAAACAGAAACTCTGGGTGCCCTCAGCATAATGACCATGAGCCAAAATTGGTCCAAAAACAATAAATACTCAACAGATGGCTTTTCATTGCACACCAACAGCTAAAGTTGATTAAATCGGGGTTACACAACTGCTCTAAATCAAACTTAGACTTTTGATGGCACAGGAAATTAATTTTTCTAATGATAAAAACTGTACAAATAAACATCACTATCGCAGAAACATCTTCTTAAACCGTTCTTGTCCAAGTCAGTTCATCCAAATATAACAAAACAGAAATATTATCGACACATTGATCACCCTGGCACAAGACAGTCTCATGCTGACACCACAACATTCACACAACTTTAAGACAATAGTGAAATTGAATACATTTAGGCTGAGTAGCTTTAAAATCTTTCTGACTGTGTGAGTAATATCCATGGAAATGCTTGCCAGCAGTGAATGTTGACAGGTTTCGCGGGCTGCCGGGTGACTACATATGTGCGCGATGACGTCATGTCTCTGGACATGCAGTTCTCACACAGAGCCAACTGCATCCGATTCACACATCGAACATATGTCCTCATGCATCACAACCCAAAAGCAGCGTTTTGGGAATGTTTCCTCCATACTCGCAAAAAGTCAAGTCTACTAAAAGTAAATCCGTTACTGCAGGAATGTGTAGTGAAATTAATTTAGAAAACACAAGGTTTGAAAGTTTGGTCAAGTGAAACAAAAACATAAAAATGACAGATTTCAAAGAAGTTATATGGGAGTCAATAAAAAGCAGGCATGTCACAAAACCAGCTGTAACAAGCCTGCATGGAGGTCATCAGATTTCTTCGACGGACATCTGTTCCTGATTGGCAGAAAATGTCAGCATAAGTAAGTTTATTACTGTAGTTCTATTAAATACATATAGTCTGGGTGATATTGCAGCTGACTAACTGCTCAGTGACAGTTCGGTGTTAAATATGACAAGCTGTTTTAACATTTAATAGCCCAGTTTAACTATCTCCAATCAGAAATTAGTGTCATTTTTACTAGTCATACTTACACTGTGACTTTTATTTCACATATGTTTAACATCATACTGACCCGTCACAGCAACAGCTAGAAATATCTAGAATTGAGTTTCGACTTGTCAGAATGCAGAATAATAGCTGCATACATCTCACATCCATTATGACAAGTCATTTGTTGTGCAAGCCAGACTTCACATTGGATATTGTTCCAGCAAAACATCTGAACAGTGTCAGCAGAAGTGATGGCGGCAGCTGTGGTGGAGAAAATGGTAAGGAAATGCATGCAATACAAAGAGGAAGGAGTTTGTGGAGAATAACAGCTTCGTCCATTAGCGAGTTGTGGTTGAGATTTACTAGAACTTCACCCTCAGACTTCTCTGACTTGGTGGTAAAATGGTTTGTCATACGCAGTTACAGTTGCAGTGCCATAGTATGCTTCTGTCTATGACTTACTGTAGCTTCTGATATAACTACAGACAGGGAAGAATCTAATTTAATACTGATTTGAAGGAAACTAGATATCTAAAGCTAGAATTACAACTAGTCAGAATTCAGCTCTTTGTCCTGGATATTTGAAATTTTCTGCCTGATTAGAAAGAACTAATTTACAGATATCCAGTCCAGCTATTAAAGCTAAAACGGCTTGCCATAATTAACGCATAGCAGAGACTGAACCTGTTAGTAAGCTGGCTAAGGTCGGACCAGCACACATAGACCACCATGTTGGATTAATTTCTGCATGATTAAAAAAAACAAAACAAAACAAAAAAAAACCACACACACACAATTGACTGAAAAGACAATGAGCAAAGTTGGCTTTTGTCTGCTCTGTTATGCGTGTTTCTGAGCATCAACATGCTCCAGATCAAATACACACAAGTGAGCAACTCACGGATATTCACATCTGGCCGTCGCCTTTTCCCTTCAACCAGAGAAAAGAGCGAGAGCAGAGTAAAAGAAAGCAAGGCAGAGAGAGATTCAACACAGATAAAACAACGCAGTGCACTGAGTTTGTCCTGAAACTAAACTGACCATAGACCTTATTCAGATCACCTTTGGTCCATTAAAAATCAAAGTGTCACAGACGATTTTTGCTAAAATGTGAGTAAGAATCCTCCCCCCAGTATATTATTAGATTTTGTATAAAACGCTGGTGGTGTAGTTAAAACTAAAACAGGGTGCTGCTGCGCTGCTCCCGGCGGCAGGCTGCAGGTACTGCTGAGTGATGAGCTGGCTGAGGTAGAGCAGTATCTGGCTGTCCTCCTCGCCCAGCCCCAGCTGCTCCTGCAGGAAGCAGCGACGCCGGCCCTCGACGACCTCGGGTCCCTCTGTGGAGCTGACGGGCAGGTGGAGGTGGTGGGTGAAGGTGAACAGAAAGGCCTTGGCTGCCAGGTGACAGAGCGTGCTCTGTATGTGGAGGAAGTAGGTGGAGCCGCGGCGGATGTAGGTGCGATGGTCGGCGATGTTGGCAAGGAGTCGGCCGCGGTACGGCGGACATCGCAAAGTCTTCTGGTCGGCATCCAGTATGGAGATGTAGCGGCTGTAGCGGGACAGTGAGTACAGCATGCTGGAGCCCACCGGAGACGCAACTCTGTGAAGGACAGAGAGGCACATGTCAGCGCTTATTAGCTCACTGTTTACTGTGTTGAAGAAATTTCACTATTAGTCCTGCAAAGTTTTATCTAACCTTTATTTTACCAGATAAGTTAGTTGAGAACTACCGGTAGTTCTCATTTTCAATAACGACCTAGTCAAGAGGCAGCATACAACAAGATGAACAACAAAAACAGGTTACATATACAGCAAATCAGACAGTATTACAAAAACTAAATACACAAAGACTTTTAAAAATAGAAATGGTAAAAAAAGGCTAAAAACATGTGCAGTGGTCCTGAAGTGTTTCTCTAGCAGATTTTTTAAATGACGAGTGATATGTATGAGGAGAGTTTTAGGGACTTTTGTAGAGAGTTCCCGTCATTAGCGGCAGAAAACTGAAATGAGGATCGACAGAGAGTGTTCCGAACGTTGGGAGTGAGCAGGTGAATGAAACTGTTGGAACGATGAGTACGGGTGGAGTTATGAATGGAAAGTAATGAGCGTAGATAAGGTGGTGTTTCAACAATGAGGGTTTTATAGATGAAAAGAAACCAGTGTAATTGTCTGATGATGAAATTATGAAGCTACGGCTTAGAACAAAAAAATATTTAAATACTTTTAGGAAACTGGAAGCTCACATTTGTAGCCGAAAAATGAGTAGAAATGAAAAGAAGTTCAAGGACAGATGTGCAGATGAAGGTTGAGAAGCTGTATAGTTGGTTGTGTGAGTCATCAAGGACTGAGTCAGACCAGATGAGTAACAATAGCGTAAGGTTGGTGCAAACTACGTAGGTGGACAAGCCGTCAGCTTGAAACTTTTCATTGACAGAAACTCTCTAAAGCTCACTGAGCAGCAAACTCAGTGTAAATCTATGTGAATATCATCATCTGTTTTCTGTTTGCTTGTTCTTTAAGGTTTCTATGAGTGTCAGTTAAATGCCTTAAATATAAATGCAATCTGGAGCGTCTCCACTTCATGCATACCTTTGCAAGCCAATAAGTTTCCACCTCTGCAGGTCAGTGAGGGTGAAGGGACAGGACAGCCAGGCTTGAACCCTCTCTCCACACTTCCCAGGAGCTGGAACAAAGAGAGCCAGAGCAGCAACCAGCCGGCGAACTCTTCCCTCGTCTGCCCCGAGCACCACCAGGGTTCTGCCGCTCAGCAGACACCACAGAGCTTGCATGGCAAAGGGGTACTGACGCACAAACCTCAAAGCTCCTTGCCCAGCCTTCTTCCGTTGACATAGGGTCACTACCCTCCCATAGCCGAGAGGCGAGGCCGCCCGATCAGACCCTGTGGACGCACTCATGGTGCAGTCTGATCCATCCTCCACTGAGGTACGGGAAACTGCATCTCCAAGCTGGCCCACAGGCAGCTCCAGCCCTGTAGCAGGACTTTCTGAGCACGGAGAACCCACAGTGTAGTCGTCCTGCAGTGGAAGAAGGGCCTGGGGCTCCTGGTTGACCACCAGGGTGGGGGAGGGCTGTGGGTGGGAGCTTTGGAGCAGGCAAGGCATCGCGTCCGGGGCAGAAGCCTCATAAAGGAAACCCTCCTGGGCCATACAGCATGCTGTATCAATTGGAACCAACAAGTCGGACTCATTCCCGCCTCCACACTCATCCTCCTTACTGGCCTGTAGCTCAGACACCATCTCCAGTAAAGACACAGGTGTCTGGTCTCCCCCGTTGTCCCCCTCATCGTCCCCTGCAGTGGTCTCCATCTCTTCACTGCTACTCTCCCTCTCCAGGTCAGTGTTATGGTCAGGGTCAGGGGTCAAGTCCGAATCAGGATCAGGTGCCTCTGACTTCATACTAGTCAGACTCTGTTGCTTCTCTGATTGACCTACTCCACTCTTATCGCTGCTGAAGCTTCCTTTGGTCTCCTCTGAGCTCTCCTGGGTCTCTAGAGTCTGGTCTGAGGGGGATGACTCCAGATGGCTCTCCCCAAGACCAAGCTCACTCTCCTGAGTATGGCTCATCTCAGAGGCTGGGTCTAGAGGATCTGGAGGTTCCAGTACGTCTAGCTCAAGAGGTTCTGGTCCCAGCACAATAGGAGGTGGATTTAAGAGTATATAGCCGTCTATGGCATGGTTCACAGCACAGAATGGTCTTAGTGTTTCTACTTCATCTTCATCATCATCACCAAGGTCCTCCTCAAACAAGAAGTTTGCAACTCGCTGTTTTCTGCGGAGAGCCTTGTCCAAGCGGCGAGTGTGCAGGTAACAAAGATCCCCCCGGAAACTCCTCTCCGTCTCCTTCAGCAGCTCCAGAGTGGCTTCGTAGAAAGTTTCGTCACACAGCTCTTGCAGCGTCTTCAGGCGCTTGTCGAAACACTTGGCAGACTTGGCTTTAATCAGCTGTGGCGTGTAGGACGGCCTGCGTTTAACGCCCTCATCGTCGTCCTCATACGCTTCTTCATCACCGCCTTCATCATCAAGCTGACCCTGTCCTTCCTCCTCTTTCTCGCTGTAACCGAAAGGGTTGGCAAGCTTGACGTATTTATCCAGCAGCTCCTCACACTCACTCAAGCACTCGGTCATACACTTTTGGCAGGTGACGGCGTGAGGGTCCCGGCGTGGACGGCGATGGTAGCAGCTGATCTGCCTCAGTAGGTCTCTGTGTTCATAAATACTCTTTTCGACATTTGCAAGTTCATTGGCCTTCTCCACAGCGTGAGCCGAGTACATGCACTGAGGCCCCGCCTCTCTCTGCAGGCCCTCCTCCCGCTGCAGCACCGAGTGAGTGTACCTGAGGAGGACAAAACAGCTGGTGATGAACATGTCTTCTAACAGGGAAAGGAAATAAAGCCTTACAATGCTTAACTTTCAAATTAAACATAAGAAAAACAGAAATAAACAAAAGTATATCAACAAACTTTTGTGCTGAAATTAGAGTTATAGCAAATTGTGGCACTAAGGTTTTCATGCTTACTGCAAATGCATACCTGTTTTACATACAGGGTTAATATATAATTGTGGGACTTTCTGGATCATAGTTGACATTGTTGCTGTTTTCAGGCCTAAAATCAACATGGCCGCCTATAACCAAGCACCACATGACATTTTTACAGAAAGATTCTTATGAATATTATATGTACAATTGAGTAAAATTGAAACTGAAAGTTATTTCTAAAGATCATGTAGAAAAACCTGTTTACATGCCATAAATCCACACTTGACTCACACATTACTTTATATTAAATAACTCAGAAAGCCTTGGAGTCTTGCCAGTCTTTTCTTCAGGAGGAAATGACATCATGTGGAGCAGGTCATGTGATCTGGAATTAACACACTTCCTTGAGAGGTGTTTTTGTAATGGGATACAATTTGCTATTTTCCATATAAAATTTGGTATATTGCCAAAAAAGAAATATCTGTCATGATTATCTCAACTTGACAAAAAGAACATAATCAAAACAATTTTTGAATTATCTCATTTTATTATTGTTCAGCTAATTATAAGGTGGTTGTTATTAAATTTGGACAGTTATTTAGTTGACATTTTAGTGATATCCAGTCATTTTTTATTCATAAGTGACTGTTTTCATAATAAATAATTCTGGAATTTGTAAAGACATGATCATAATGAACACAAAAAACATCAGCTTTTTTTTTACTTTTAACAAAAACACATTCACGATATATCCCATGGACTTCAAAAGTCCCTCAATTATATATTGACCCTACTGGTTATCTGTCTCCTTAATTAAAAATAACTGTGCTTCAAAAAACATACCAGTCGACCTCTAGGGTGTAAACTATATCAATGACTATGGCATGGATTGTCATGACATTTTAGAAAAGCATATATGGCTACTTGAATATTATGAAATTTAATTCAAAAACACATTGTCCCCAAAGGATTCATCCTCATGACTTTGGTGATCCCCTGACTTCTTATGCAGCATCCTCATCAGTTTAAAATTAAAAAGTATTTAAAAGTACTGTTTGATTTAAAAAGCATTTACACCTGTAAAACCAATGTCATTCCCATTCGTCTCGGCTGTACTTTCTGTCTTGTGCTAATTAACTCTTTGAACACCAAAATGATCTTATTTATCATCCAGGAAGCGCAAAAACAGAAAGGATCACACTGTCC
Source organism: Amphiprion ocellaris (assembly GCF_022539595.1). NCBI lineage: Eukaryota > Metazoa > Chordata > Actinopteri > Pomacentridae > Amphiprion > Amphiprion ocellaris. Next base: position 7,818,183 of record NC_072784.1, on the reverse strand, counting down.
TTGATCTAATAATGTGTGACTTGCGGTTCTGTCTGGAAAATTAATCAAATCTAAAGTTAGCGTCATGATATTTCATTAAAATCCCTTTATTCTTAATGCCTCATTTAAAAAAATCAAAAATAAACCATTGGCACCAGATTATGTAAAAAAAAAAAAAAAAAAAACAGCTCAAAATTCAGCGCCTCTTGGTGCCATGATAGGCTCAGATGCAACCAGCGCTCACATTGCAGGGAGCATTCAGCTGAGCTGCAGGCTGTATTTACACAGACCAGAGAAGATTACTGAAACAAATAAGAGAGATTGCGAGCAAAATAAAACATATATGATCAATTAAACAAATGCAGCACGGCTCAAATACAGTATACACAGGAGCAGGTTGTCAGCAGGTTGCTGAAAGACACATTTAGCAAAGTGCAACATTTCTGTAAAGTTGATATTCAGAGTAGTGTGAATAACGAGGTGATAAAAATGTAAAGAGTTAATATTTATAGTATGGGCAGCCTTCATTTTTTAAATTTATAACATCTGTGAGCACTTAAAGAATTTTTAAAAAACAAAAAAAGATACTTAACTTGTGTTTCTGATTTTTTCTATTATTTTTTAACTATAGCTTTAAGATTTTTGAGTTCTCTCTACTTAAAAACAACCTATATTCTTCTTAGGATTCTGAGGGTAAACAAATGTTAGTATGCTATCATGCAAAACTCCCATGGTAAAAACACATACCTCAGACATAGAAGTATATTAGTACTCTGAACATCAGTATGTTACCTTTTAGATCAAATCACAATTTTACAAAGTTTCAGCCTTGCAGATCTACTAGCACAACTGCAGACTCTAAATCTCCACAAGGCAAATTGCCTGAACTCGATAAGCTCCAAATCTAGTTTACAGATATACTACTCTGCCTAGAGGGACCCTGTATCAAAACCTAACTTCAAGGGCCTTATCGTTTTTTTACTCTGGTGGTGTATTCTCAGAAATAAAGATACGTCTAACCAAATCACTGCTAAGTCGAAACATTGGAGTGAGGTTGTATTATTTCAGCTCAGGGGCCCTGGTTGTTCTATACAGGGTGGGCCATGAGTTTCCATACAAAGGAAAATGTATAATGTATATTTTTTTATGTTTCAGATACCCTAGAAGATGCGTTTGACGCTATCTTTGGGGGCACCTGAAGGCCATGGTGTATCAGGTAAAGATACGAGACATAAATCATCTCAAAGAATTTATCACCAACACCATCACAAGCAGAACTTCAACTGTGCTAGTGCAAGTTCATCAACAGTGGAAAACACGTATTATGTGTTTTCGAAACAATGGTAATCATGTAGAGCATATTATATAAAGAAAAACAGTTGTCCAACATGAAATATTTATTTTTCCTATGTATGGAAACTTATGGCCCACCCTGTAGCTTCACCAAATGAGAACCTGGAGGCAACTGGGTCCACTGTAAATCTCAGATCTGGATTGGATACCCCATTTTTAAACCCTGTATAGCAGAGCAGTTAAAAGGATTGAAGTTCTTACTCAAGGTCCTGCAGCTTCCTCCGGAGTTCCTTGGCGAACGCTCTCCTATTCCCAGCCTTCAGACACTCGGAGGCCTGAGAGAAGCGGAGGGACAGCTCCTGAAACTGCAGCATGATTTTCCTCTCATCTGCTGCGACGTACGCCATGCAGAACGGTCGCACGAAGCCCCTTGCTTCCAGGTCGTAAAGGGTCAGATGATGGACGTAGGCAAACGCCCCCTCTTTTGAATCGCCCAGCACCACCCTCGAGTCCTCCACAAAACTGAGCCGTGGGTAGCCGCTGCCGGGCGGATGCCCTACGAATGAGGCCTGATAGTCCACTGACATGATGCGGAGGGAGAAGTAGTTGAGATCGAACGTGCCGCAGACTTTAGGGTCATCGGGGATGGTGAGGAGAGGCTGAGGGCCCACCTGCTCGGAGAACTCAGAGATGAGGATGAAGTCTTTGGTGAACTTGGCGTAGGAGGTTTTGGCCCAGGGGTTGGAGTCAGCCAGCGGATGGAGGGGAACTGAGAACTCCTCCGGGAGAGCCCAGGGGTCTGGATTAGCCTGGCCATACTCATCCTCTTTAGTGAACGCCACCACGTCCGGGGAGCCTATCATAGTGGTGTCGTCGAGAAAGGCATGAGAGACACAACACACACTGCAGCGCCACCGACAGTCATAAAACAGCTGTCAGAGCACAGCGGTGAAGGGCGGCCGCAGAAAGTATAATCAGACTGGTCATTCTGCTCTTATACAGCAGCGATGGGAAAGATACTGGTCATACAGCTGGACAGGGTGTACAAATTCTAGCTGCTTTATGTGATTTACCACAGCAGAGTGGGCTTTAACATTAGCTGAACCCCTGCAGGAAGTAGTCTACATAGGGATCAGTCTACATACAGGGACCAGTCTACACATAAGGGACCAGTCTACACAATGGGGACTAGTCTACACAACAGGGACCAGTCTACACAATGGGGACCAGTCTACACAATGGGGACCAGTCTACACAATGGGGACCAGTCTACACATAAGGGACCAGTCTACACAATGGGGACCAGTCTACACAACAGGGACCAGTCTACACACAGTAATCAATCTACATACAGGGACCAGTCTACACACCGTCACCAGTTTACATACAGGGACCAGTCTACACATAAGGGACCAGTCTACACACAGTAATCAGTCTACATACAGGGACCAGTCTACACACAGTAACCAGTCTACACACCAGGCACCAGTCTACACAACAGCATCCGTGTCCGATAAAGGAAATACAGCCGCAGGACACCCGTTAACATCAGTCCTTATGTATCGCCAGTCTCAGCCTCCGAGCAGACATCACACCACTCACGCTGTGCAAGAGGGAAAAAAATACGAGGCGACATCACTGGAAAGCTCCTCTCCTTCTCCTCTTTACATTTCCACCCGTCACGTTGCTGATTTGTGAGCAAAAACACGGCGGGAAGGTGCGACAGAAGCCCCCGTGACAGACAGCAGCTCCAGTTAACGTTCACATCCAGAGACAGACGCCATATTTACCCAGCTGGTCGTTGTCTGGTCAGGTGACCAAACCTCCTCCCATCTGAGGGGAAATTTACAACCACGCTGAAGTCGGCTTCCCCTTCGAGAGTTAAGGGGAAAGTTAAGGGGAAAGTTAAGGGAAACTGAACTTCTAGCGACCGATTCTCCGTTTTTCAGCATTTTAAAGACGTGAAACGATTATATTTTAGACATTTTTGACAATCCTTCAAATAGAGACTGACACTCGCTGTCATATTTTATTTGTGAAGATACAAAAAAGGAGATCTTACTTCATTAATAATAATATGCATAAAGATAATAATAAGCTTTAAAATGGGTTTGAGACAGCATTAAAGGATCACCTAAAGTGTCTATGGTTTTTAGATAAGTTAAATGTTGAAAAAAAAAATAAAACTGAGAATCCGTTGCTGTGCTGTAAATTGAGTGTCCCTTAACGTTTCCCTTAACTGTCCAATCTGAAGCTAACTTCATCATAATCTCACATATGCTGATTGGTTAACCAATTTAAAGCTCTGCTGTAATTTAAAGGGTTAGAGAAGGTGCAGGAGCAACTTCTCCGACAAAATGTGAAAATATTTTACTGTTAACCCTTTAGATGTGATTTACAAAACGCTAAAGTCACATTCTTGTTCAGTTTTACACTTAAGTCTATGTTTCAAGCATTTTAGAAATGCTAGGGTCCACAGTCAGTCCCAAATATATATATATATATATATATATATATATATATATATATATATATATATATATATATATATATATATATATATATATATATATATATATATATCTTAGTGACTGATAATAAAAGATATTCTATTCTATTCTATTCTATTCTATTCTTATTACTACAATTTTTTTCTCTTTTTCTTTCTACAGTTTTTTTATTTGTCTCTTTCCTTTTTCCTAGGGTGACACCACCAGCAGAAACCATATTCCTTGCATGCTGTGTAGCCCAGTGGATCCCAGCCTGTTTGGCTTGGAGCCCCCCCTATAAGCAGAGACGAGGAGGAGAGAGTTTATGGCTGCAGTAAATTTGGTGACACTGCAATGCATAAGAGTTAAGTTATTGAGTTTTTTTTTTTTTACTAAAAAAATCCTTAAAATTATGAACAAAAATTTTTAATATCAGACCAAGAGTTGTAGTATGACCAGCAGGAGTCAGTTGCTGGCTGCAGTAAATTTGTTGAATATTTGTGTCTCTTCACTGTTTGCAGCGGTTTTGCATTTTGCAGATGGTTCCTGTTCACTCGTCGCACAGCCGGCTGCTCATAGACACCAATGTTATTTCTGCAGCTTGAAAGACAGCTACTTTTGATTAAACTGGGCTTGTAGCACATTGTCTACCTTACAACGATGGAAAAGAGGCATCGTTTATGTTTAGACAACGTATATTTAATGAGTTATTGATGACGGAAGTCTGAATTTGTGAATATCTTTCCGACTTTACCGAACTATGTTTTATTTCCTGACGTCGCCGTAATTCGCTGGCTTCATGCTGTCATTTGCGAGCATTTTACCACAAATAACATAATTCTGTCTTGTCCTTTAATAAAACCAAATTTAAGGTAACTCTGGAGGTATAGCCAGAGTTTTTAGGTACTGATGAATCTTCACCCGTTCTGCGTTTTTCAGACACCGTTTCCGTCAATAATTTTCTAACTGCACACAAACTAATGCATCGGGATGAACTAGGAGCCAACCTGAAGAAAGACCAAATAAATGTGTTTTTAAAATGTTTTATAGCTAGACTTGTGATGACACAGCGAGTCTGTTACTCAGATTTTACCCAGAATATAAAAATCTATTTTTTATAACATCACAGCCTCAGAGCAGACAAAGCTTCGCTCCCCACCTGGGGGGGGGGCGCGGACCCCAGGTTGGGAACCACTGGTGTAGCCTATGTTCTTTGGCCATTAAAGCTGATTCTGATTCTCATACGCTTTGGCAGTGGTAAGAGTTTACGACAGTTTAACGACCGTGTTTACGGCAGTCTTTGACAGGCAGGCGCGGGTTTTGTAAACAGCTAACTGCAGTACTGTCGATGTCACGTCTTGAAAGTTTTCAGTTCGCAATTTTTAAAGTGTTTTTACTACTTTTCTCTTTCGTCATTATCTTCTTTGTGGGGAGTGAGGTTATTCAGCAGATGACTACTTCTTTTTATCTTTTAGTAAATGTTTCTAGGAGCGCTTAACATGACTTCAGCTAGCATGGTCAGCTAACATGTCACCCACAGCGGCAGTGAAGCTACTAGCTGGAGGACCGGTTGCTTCATGTGAGGGCGGCCAAGCATGCTAGTACTGCACCTGCTCGGGAGATCTTTGCTTCGATCGGGATTACAGCGGCCAGGGGTCCAGCGGAGGTGTTTCTGTGCGGCACAGAGCGGCAGGTGTCCGGACACACCGCAGGAGACAGAAATGATCCGGAGCCGGGCTCAGATCAAGAAGGTCCTCTGTGTGGCGGAGAAGAACGATGCAGCTAAAGGCATCTCCGAGATCATGTCCGGCGGCAGGGCTACGAGGGTTAGTCCTGTCTCCTCACCACCTTAAACCAGGGGTGTTAAACTCATTTTAGTTCAGGGGCCGCATTGAGCCCAATTTTATCTGAAGTGGACTGGACCAGTAAAATCACAGCATAATAACCTATACATAACCACAACTCAAATTTTTTCCATTGTTTTGTGGTGTCTGGTACTGAATGATATAGTATTTTACTATATGATCAAAACAACAAAAGTCAGACAGAAAAAGACAAAAAAAAAAACCAACTCAAACAAGACAAAATATTACAAAAATGAGACAAAATGACAAAAATGGGACCGAAAACCACACAAGCGACAAGCAAAATGACAAAAAAAATTAGAAAAACGACATGAAACAAAGCAAAAGACAAAAAAATTGATAAAAAATTTACAAAGTGACAAAAAATGGATAAAAACACAAAAAATGACACAAACGAGAAAAAAATGACAAAAAAGAAACAAAACGCCAAAAAAAGACAACATGAGCAAGAAAAAACGATACACAAAACAAATAAAGCAAAACGCAAAATGACAAACAAGGCAAAAAACACAAGACAAAAATTAAACACACAACGACGAAAACGAGAAAACAACAAAAAATGAGACAAATACAAAAGTCGGACAAAAAAAAAGACAAAATATTACAAAAATGAGACAAAACGACAAAAGAACAATGAACAATCTAATATTTTACTTTATGATCAAAACAACTTGTCATAGTCTTGATATTATTTTAAATCTATAGTTTTATAAATTTGTAATCTGTAGTTAATGTCTTCTCTGTAATTTTTACACTTTACAAAGTCGTCCCGAGTTCCGGATTGGAGCCTCTGGAGGGCCGGTTTTGGCCCGCAGGCCGTATATTTGACACCCCTGCCTTAAACTAATAATAAGATAAGATACAATAAGATCTACTTTATTCATCCCATAGGAAATTATTTTGCCAGAGTAAAATACAATGAAGAAAAGTTAGTGGAATATACACAATTACACAGGTTAATAGTATAATAGAAATAACAAAGAATACAAAGTACAAAAAGCATTTTCTAGGCATGTCAGTTTGGAATAATCAAGTGTCAGCAAATGAGTCGGCAACTGTTTTCATTAACAGTTTGTATAACAGTTTAGTGAGACCTGACTGACAGCTTTGCTCTATGTATTGTATTTACATAATGTATCCAGACTATCATGTTATCCTGAAACCTCCATCCAAGCTAAAGCCTGAAAGTTTCCATAAAGTTGACCTAACACTTGTCTGACATAGTCTCAACTAAACATTGCCTTCCTGTTTTGTTGTCTAACCAGATTATACAGTCCACAAAAGAAAGTTGCTTTGCATGTTGAGAAACTTCTTCCATAAACTGGCACTACTTACTTTCTATTGAGATTAAAAGACATCCCATGTCTGCTACAAATGGCTAATCTGACATTGTTCAGGTACTGATCTCCTTCTCTTGTCTTTTAGAGGGAAGGAATGTCAAAGTTTAATAAAATCTATGAGTATGAATATCATCTCTTCGGTCAGGTAAAATACAGTAAAGTAATTAAATCTGCAGTAATGCACTTGATTGTTTGTCCTTCTGTGTTTTTACGTTGTCTCTCATTTTGCTGATTTCCTGCTGCGACAGAATGTGACGGTTTCCATGACATCAGTATCAGGTCATTTGCTGGGCCTGGAGTTCAAAGCACCGTTCCAGAAATGGTAAGTTTGAAAATATTATTTGGCCTCATACAGTATCATACATAACAGCCAACACTGACTGTGTTTGTACCTTTTCTCTCCAAAGGCACAGCTGCAATCCTGTGCTGCTGTTTGATGCAGAGGTGGAGAAGTATTGTCCCAACAACATGATCCAAATCAAGGTGTGTTCATTTCACTGTCCTACCAGGAATCACATGATTATTATTTAGTGTTTAAATTAGCATGTGGGACATTTCACTCATACTGTAACTTTTGTGTGGATGCCTCTTTAATCCATCTAACCTTCTATCTTCCTTTCCTTGTTTTTTTCTCTCTTTTGCGCTGTAGCAAACGCTAGAGAAGGAGGTGAGGCAGTGCCAGGCCTTGGTCGTGTGGACGGATTGTGACAGGGAGGGAGAAAACATCGGGTTTGAAATTATAGACGTTTGCAAAGCAGGTATAATATTATTTGTGTATTCCTGTTGTGCCTGCAATCCTACAGTTTCATTTAGCAGACGCTTTTATCCAAAGCAACATCCATCTCAGTGTAGATACTGTGTTGAAGCAAGTGAATGTGCATCTAAACACCTTTTAATAGTGATGAACGGATGTATATTAAAGAATAGTTTGACATTTTGGGAAAATTGTCTACTGAATAGAGTTTCATCATGTTTTACAGAAAACATGCCCCGACATGTTCAGACCTTTGCTTCCCATCTCACCCTCATTATCTTGTGATAGAGTTCATGCATATTAAGCTTTTATGTATTGCTATGATTACAATATATTTTCGAAGTAACAGTACCTTAAGTATACACCATTATGTGTTGAGCGCTCCACATTTCATCTCCTAGAAAGCATACAATTTACGCTCAAATCAAAGTTACAGATTGTACTTTGTGATCTCTCACCATCCTTCCAGACGTCCTTACACAGCTTCTTCTTTTTACTTCACGCACACATTCAGTACAATCAAAGCATCGGTGACTACGCACACACACTACTCATCAGTTCAGATAGCATTTGCCAAGGTTACATCATCATTTACTTTCAGTTCGTCATACCCAAAGAATATTACACTACTGTAGGATTACGCAGATCTTCATGTTTACGGCTATTCTTTACAGTAGGATCTAAATAAAATTCTTACTGGCTTGAAATGTTCAAGGGCATCTAGTTAAGGGGGCTAGAGGAATAACAGAGCTTTTATTTTACACCTCCAAGTTTATAAAATGTATAAAACACAATGAAAATGGCAAGCAGCTTTCAGCAAGTAAGTGAATTGGTATATTGTAAATGTCAAACTAACATAGAGCCATTAGCATTCATAATACTGGTGAGGTCATATTGATCTAAATCACTATGCAGACTTTCCTTGTGAGTATTTGTCCACAAAAGGCTCATAATAATAGTGTATGTGTGTTTTTTCTTTTTAGTGAAGCCAAATTTACAGGTCTTTCGGGCCAAATTCTCTGAGATCACACCCAACTCAATTCGGAGAGCTTGCGAAACTCTGATGGAGCCAGATGCTAACATCAGTGATGCTGTTGATGTCCGCCAGGAGCTGGACCTGCGAATAGGTAAAGCTGCACTCACTGTACTGCATGAAGAAAGAGATTTTTTTTGCGTATTATACAACACTAGTGCTACTGTTTGACTGAAATGCGTCATGGAACAGAAAACCCTGTAATCCTCTTTCCTGTGCTCATCTACAGGTGCATCCTTTACCCGATTCCAGACGCTTCGCCTGCAGAAGATCTTTCCAGAGTCCCTCGCCAATCAGTTAATCTCGTACGGCAGCTGTCAGTTTCCCACTTTGGGCTTTGTAGTGGAGCGGTTCAAAGCTATCCAGGCCTTCATACCAGAGACCTTCTACAAGATCAAAGGTGCGTATTCATCCACGCATGAACCCAAATCTAACAGGGATGCAAGAATTTTGGGTTTGAGAGGATAGTCACCCCTTTCTTGCTTGTCTGTTTTTTTTCAGTGCTGCATGAGGTAGAGGAGGACACTGTGGAGTTCAGTTGGAAAAGAAACCGTCTCTTCAGTCACACGGCTTGTCTGGTTCTCTATCAGATCTGCATGGAGGTATGTGCCTATTTACGTGTTTTTGAGTGCATTAATATGTGTAATTATTCATCTGTGCATAATTATGTCTTCTCAAATATGGCAAATCAGGTCAAAACAATTCAACTATGTTATTCAAAATCCTCTTACCAAATTTATATACAATAAGTTATTGTAGAAATGAATGTAAAATAACACTTAACCTTGTCAGTAACATCAGTGATTATCATACTGTTATAAAGGCTGATAATAAAACAGCCATGATAATTGGGACCCATGTACCCTATATATATTTACAATGGTCATTCTGTTTTGGTTTTGTTATAATTTAACTAATATTCTTTTTGTTGATCGAGCCTCAACACCTTTTTTCTCTTTTTTTTAAATTCTTGTGTGGTTTCACTGACTGAATGCAGGAGAGAGGTGTCATCTGAATCACAAAAAACACTTTGCTAGCAAAGCTGATGCTGACAAGCCTTGTAATTATCACTTAGTTGTTGTCACTGCTTCCAATAGAGCGAGATTTGAGTATCAGAAGGAAAACTCATAATTAGTCAGACAAACACCACACCAAGGCTGCACACATAAATAAAATAGTTAAACTGAATGATGTGTCTGTACAGACCCTTTGAACTCTACTGAACTTTTTGTTTTTAGAGGCCATTGCTTGATTTTTTTGTCTTGCACTGACAGAAAAAACATATTACTTAAGCTTTTAATTGTGCTCTGTGATGTTGTAAATGTTCTTTTCACATTCAGTATTCTTGTCCTTGAAGCCTAACAAACATATTAAAATAATTCCCATCCTCACAAAACATTTGAGCTTTATTCCTACTTTTATATCTGTTACCAGTAAATACAAGGCCTTTAAATTCCTTAAAAACCCTAAAAAGTCATATCTGTGTATCAAAGTTACATATTTACCTTCCTGCCTTAGAATGTCTTAGATTATACCCTCCACAATTGTCTCTTTAAGTGTACGTGGCTCTATGTGTGTCACGTCACACCAGCCCACCTATGACTCAACTCAAACACTGTAAAACTACCCAATAGAACAATGGAAAATTATAATACTGGAGTAGTTCTGCCATGCATGTTTGAACTAGAAACCGATTCTGAAGAAGAGCAATGATACTGGAAGCTTTGATTTTATCTGGTAAAAACATTTAATCATTGTTCTTTCATCTCAAAAATTGGTCTATAATTGGGGATGTTCAGTGGCTTTGCTGTCAAGAGCCATGCTATAAAAGTACAACAACCCCACAGTACCTTTTATTTACATGTCAAACTGCTCACTCTCTCCAGTGTTGCCTTTGGTCTAACACCAACGCAGCAGTTGTAGGATATATTCATACTGAATCCCATTTAGCAAAATGTGAGTGAACATGTCTTGTCTTGACAACATATTATTTTGATCATATTAATTTTACAAATGTGGGTATTTACTGTGATTGTGTGCATGTAAAAGTATTTCTGACCTGCACAAATGAAATGGATTAAAAGCCAGATGTACAAAGAGGATATAATTTCATTCATTTCCAGGATCCCATAGCAACAGTCACCTCAGTAACCAGCAAACCCAAGAGCAAATGGAGGCCGCTGCCTTTGGACACTGTGGTAAGAATATAAGGTTAAACGACTACACAGACACACATAGTACACATTGCGTAACACGTGCACATTTGTTTATCATCTAAAGTGTTTGTAGCACACGTGTCCTTCTCATGTGTCCCACTTCAAACAGTCCTCTGTATTTATGTGACGTACAGGAACTGGAGAAACTGGCATCTCGGAAGCTAAAAATCAGTGCCAAAGAGACCATGAAAATTGCAGAAAAACTCTATACCCAAGGGTGAGTGTGAGAATTTTTGAACAGGAGCTACTGAGTTAGTGTACATACAGCCCTGTGGAAGTATTTGGACAATGACACAGTTTTCATAACTCTGTCTCTGTCCACCATCACAGTGGAATTGAAATGAAGCAGTCAAGGTGTGATTGAAGTGTAGACTATCAGCTTTTATTCAAGGGGTTTAACAAAAATATTGCATTAACTGTTTAGGAATTACAGCCATTTTTACACAGCTTTGCATAATTACTCCAGAAGTAATTTGGCAATTGACTGACAGGGAGTTTTATGGCAGGTGTGGTTATGTTTTCCTGTGATTCGTGGCAAATTAAAGAGATAAAAGACCTGGAGCTGATTCTAAGTGTTGAATTTGTGTTTGGTAGCATTAAGGAACTACAGTCATATTTCTTTACAGTCAAACAGTTTAAAGGCTCAAAAGCTATAAACATTAATTATAAATAGAAGGATTATTTTTTAATACTTTGGTGCTAATCCCTTTGCAGTCGATGGCTGCCTGAAGTCTGGAACTCAAGGACAGCACTAAATGTGGAGTTTCTTCCCCAGCCAGCTGCCTTCAGTTAGTCCTTGTTTTTGCTGGGGCTGTAATCTTCATGCCGACTGGTTGATTGGATGGTTATTATGTGCAAATCCAACCAAATTCTTATTGATCAGACAATTTCCCCTTTTACCTTCATCAGGCAAAATCAACAACAGCTCTCCAGGATTAATCCAAATAGTTTAGGCAGCAGGAGGAACAGAATACCTGTGGAAAATGTTTTCTTTGCTTTGAACCTAATGGAGACTGCTAGGTCTAATTTATTTAACATTTGTTCTCCCAACTATGCCAAAGAAGGCACTGATTTGGCTGCATTTTGTTCACATGGATGACCAAAAAGTCAAACTTGTACTTTGAACAATTTTATTGCTGTTTTGTTTTACTCTTTTTTTAATGTCTCATATGTTTTATGTGTGTACTGCACTTTGGTCAACTGTGTTGTTTTGTAAAGTGCATTACAAATAAAGTTGGATTGGATTGGATTGGATTGGATTTGAAAACAGCTATTTCTACAGTACCAATCAAAAGTTTCAGAACAGCCCAGTTTTTCCATTTTTTTAAACTGAAATTCAAGTAGTTCAAGTCCAGTGAATGGCTTGAAATGGTACAAAGGTAAGTGGTGAACTTCCAGTGGTAAAAGAAAGATGAGGTTACTCATATCTGCCAAAGGTGGCTACTTTGATGAGTCAAAGAACTAGAATACATTTTGGTTTCTTCCTTTGCTTATTTGTTCTGTGCTGTCATTTCAGACTACAATGAGACATTAACATGCATATTTTCCAATAAAAAACTGGAAAAATTGGGGTGTTCTAAAACTTTTGACCAGTAGTGTATATCATAGCTCAACAACAACATATCATCTAGAAACAGTGGAGTAACTTGTCTGTGTTTGGACCCTCCACCACTTTTCATTTTAACGCTTGAGGCATTCATTGTGAACATCAGAAAAACATAAAAACCAAACATCAGAAATGACATATTTCTAAGCCTGGGTAAAAAATGGCTGTAATTCCTTAACAGAACAGTATTTTTGTTGATTTTGATTGCTTCATTTTGAATCTATTGTGGTGGGGTACAGCGACGGTTAAAAAATGAAAAGTCCACCTGGCAGTTCAGACATTTGATGGCTGAGTTACCTGGTGAGGTCATATTTCGAGAACATCCCCTTTTTCTGTGCGTGTTTGCATGAAGATGACTTGTATTTATTTGTTTATTGCTCAGGTTTATCAGCTATCCCCGCACAGAGACCAACATCTTTCCTGCAAACCTGTCTCTCGGCCCCCTGGTGGAGCAGCAGACACAAAGCCCAGCATGGGGGACGTTCGCCCAGCGGGTGCTGGACCAGCCGGGGGGTCCCAACCCACGGCAGGGCAAGAACTCTGACCAAGCCCACCCTCCCATACACCCCACCAAGTACACCGGCACGCTGCAGGTAGGTCTGCAGGAAGTGGAGCTGAGCTAGAGCACATGAACTGCTCATGTGTCTCCTTATAATCAGCATTTTTATGTCTTATAATATCAATCAATCAATCAATCAATCAATCAATCAAAATTTATTTCTATAGCCCTTTACAACAGCCCAAAGGGTGACCGAAGTGCTTCAAGAGAATAACTTAAAAACAACACAGTAACTTAAGACAGAGGCAGCAGTAAAATATACAATAAAACAATAAAAATAAACAGCAATAAAACAGCACTAAAATATACATCTAAAAGAAATAAAAGTAATCAAATGTCACCGTGCCGCTAGGTATTAAAAGCCATTTTAAACACATATAAATATATATAATAACTTTGTACTACATGTTGCCAAACTGCATTTTGTTCACATGGATGACCAAAAAGTCAAACTTGTACTTTGAAAACAGCTATTTCTACAGTACCAATCAAAAGTTTCAGAACAGCCCAGTTTTTCCATTTTTTTAAACTGAAATTCAAGTAGTTCAAGTCCAGTGAATGGCTTGAAATGGTACAAAGGTAAGTGGTGAACTTCCAGTGGTAAAAGAAAGATGAGGTTACTCATATCTGCCAAAGGTGGCTACTTTGATGAGTCAAAGAACTAGAATACATTTTGGTTTCTTCCTTTGCTTATTTGTTCTGTGCTGTCATTTCAGACTACAATGAGACATTAACATGCATATTTTCCAATAAAAAACTGGAAAAATTGGGGTGTTCTAAAACTTTTGACCAGTAGTGTATATCACAGTTCAACAACAACATATCATCTAGAAACAGTGGAGTAACTTGTCTGTGTTTGGACCCTCCACCACTTTTCATTTTAACGCTTGAGGCATTCATTGTGAACATCAGAAAAACATAAAAATCAAACATCAGAAATGACATATTTCTAAGCCTGGGTAAAAAATGGCTGTAATTCCTTAACAGAACAGTATTTTTGTTGATTTTGATTGCTTCATTTTGAATCTATTGTGGTGGGGTACAGCGACGGTTAAAAAATGAAAAGTCCACCTGGCAGTTCAGACATTTGATGGCTGAGTTACCTGGTGAGGTCATATTTCGAGAACATCCCCTTTTTCTGTGCGTGTTTGCATGAAGATGACTTGTATTTATTTGTTTATTGCTCAGGTTTATCAGCTATCCCCGCACAGAGACCAACATCTTTCCTGCAAACCTGTCTCTCGGCCCCCTGGTGGAGCAGCAGACACAAAGCCCAGCATGGGGGACGTTCGCCCAGCGGGTGCTGGACCAGCCGGGGGGTCCCAACCCACGGCAGGGCAAGAACTCTGACCAAGCCCACCCTCCCATACACCCCACCAATTACACCGGCACGCTGCAGGTAGGTCTGCAGGAAGTGGAGCTGAGCTAGAGCACATGAACTGCTCATGTGTCTCCTTATAATCAGCATTTTTATGTCTTGTAATATCAATCAATCAATCAAAATGTATTTCTATAGCCCTTTACAACAGCCCAAAGGGTGACCGAAGTGCTTCAAGAGAATAACTTAAAAACAACACAGTAACTTAAGACAGAGGCAGCAGTAAAATATACAATAAAACAATAAAAATAAACAGCAATAAAACAGCACTAAAATATACATCTAAAAGAAATAAAAGTAATCAAATGTCACCGTGCCGCTAGGTATTAAAAACCATTTTAAACACATATAAATATATATAATAAATTTGTACTACATGTTGCCAAAACCACTCCGGCTTCCTCCCACAGTCCAAAAATATGCTGAGGTTAATTGATTATTCTAAATTGCCCGTAGGTGTGAATGTGAGAGTGCTTGTTTGTCTATATATGTAGCCCTGCGACAGACTGGCGACCTGTCCAGGGTGTCCCCTGCCTTCGCCCGAGTCAGCTGGGATAGGCTCCAGCACCCCCCGCGACCCTAGTGAGGAATAAGCGGTGTATAGATAATGGATGAATGGATGTTGCCAAAACCCTTCCTAACTTTCTGTAATTTTTTTACACCATCATGAGCCATTATGTTTTCAGGTTGTTCAATACGTTCATCCCTTTCTCATGAACGTCGTATCTTTTGAAAGACTAGAGAGACGTTCTTCAAATTTGGCACTAAAGTTCACTTGAATTTGAGGATTAACCCATTAGGTTTATCCTCAATGTGACATCATAATGCTCTGCAAAAATCACATTTCTGTCCTGTATTCAGCCCCATAAATTAGGAACAGAAGGAGAGATTGTAAACTGCAACTTTACCAGTTTTGGAAGGTTTACAAAAACACGTTCCCTAGCATTGCAAAAATTTCTTGCATTCATAAAAGATCCTTTTGAAAATCTAGAGAAACCTTAATCAGGGCAGAAAAGAGATCTTTTGCCCTTCTTTTTTATATTGATGAGTATGGTATAAAGTCTAAATAGTGTTGCCTGCATATATGTGTGCACACAGTCCTGAATACAGAGTAATAATTGTCTTTCCATTTTTTTCAGGGCAATGAAGGACGCGTGTACGAGTTCATTGTCCGGCACTTCTTAGCATGTGTATCCCAGGATGCTTTGGGGCAGGAGACTGTGGTGGACATAGACATCGCTCAGGAGAAGTTCTCCGCCTCTGGACTCATGATCATTGCAAGGAACTACCTGGATGTTTACCCGTATGACAAGTGGAACACCAAGGTTGAAATTACTAACAGCCTATGAACTCTTTGAAATAAAATAATAATTTGAAATAAATAAATGTTTCATTTCAAGCCCACTTTATACAGTTTAGTCTTCCGTAGAAGAGATTAAATAATTGCCAGCCTCAGCTAAAAGCTTCAAAAACGGTCTTGTCTTCATTACCATTCGCTGATACAAGCTGCTTCATGTCTCTTCTTGCTTGTATGTGATATATTTTCGTATCTCTGTTTTGTAGTTGATCCCAGTGTATGAACAAGAATCCCAGTTCCAGCCCTCTGCTATTGAGATGGTGGACGGACAGACGAGTCCTCCTCAGCTGCTCACTGAAGCCGACCTCATATCGCTGATGGAGAAGCATGGCATTGGTAGGTTGTGGACACATAAAGGCAGAAATTGTGTTTCTAATGTGTGTGTGTGCATTTGGCAGCTTGCAAATCCACAAATATTTAACTTACAAACATGTTAGAAATAAGAAAATCTTGATGAAGAGATTGGACTCTTATTCGTTGTCAGATTCATATAACATGCAGTGTTAGCAGATTTTACAGTATTTCTGTCAGTAACAGCAAATGAAAAGGTTTTGTTGAGCTGACTTAGACGTAGTTTGTTTGGAATTCACTGTTTTATGTGTAATGTAAACTGTATTGTGTTAACTGTGTGTTACAGGCACAGATGCAACCCATGCAGAGCACATTGAGACTATAAAGAGCCGCATGTATGTGGGCTTGACAGCTGACCAGAGATTTCTCCCTGGAGAACTTGGCATGGGACTGGTGGAGGGTATGTGTGCACACATACTGTACATACCGAATTTACTGTTGACTTTAACCCTTTGATGCACAACATGAGTCAAAAGGGACCCATATTCAATGGAAAATGGGTATCTCTTGACCCATGTGGTGCATCAAAGGGTTAAAGATGCTGTTTACTACATTCACATTCACTAGATATCACTAAAGTATCAGCTTGTCAGGACACCATTACTCAGCTTTATCTCTACATAACATAGTTGTCTGCTGCTAATTTAATGCAACTTTTTTGTTCAATATCTTGTATATCGAACATTAAATACACAGAGATGTTTATAAGCTTCCTTCCCTGTCACTCAGTTACGCTAAATATCAAATGTGTGTCTGTTTAGGTTACAATTCCATGGGCTATGAGATGTCAAAACCAAACCTACGTGCTGAACTGGAGGCGGACCTTAAGCTGGTGTCAGAGGGCAGGAAAGACAAACAGAACGTGCTGCAGCACCACATCCAGAAGTACAAGACCGTCTTCATTGAGTCTGTCAGGAAGGCAAAAAAGTTAGTTACGGATGCTCACTAGTTAGCAAAACCTTGTCATGTTTTACAATGATGGATTAGTTACACCTGTTCTGGAATCACTGCTTGCTTCTACTAAGAAGTCATTCTGTTGCCTCAGGTTAGATGAAGCTCTGTCACCGTATCTGGGTGCAGCTCAGGAGATCACTGAGGAACAGGAACAGGACATGGAGATCCTGCTGCCGGTGAGAAAGTGCCCGAACTGTGGTCGGGACATGGTGCTGAAGAAGAAGAGGGAAGGAAACAGGTGAGATGGGACAAAGAATGCGAGGTTAAAACCCAACAATTAGAAGAAAACAAATGGTGTGTTCCTAAATGGGTTCAGCTGTTGGTCTTCTTGCACTTTAAAACCTAATTCTGCCTTATATTCTTTTAGTCTCCCTTAAAATGTGACACATGTTTTTGTCCACACATAAAATCTGGAAGAAATAAAAAACAAATTATAAGTAGTTTATTACAATAAACGGTTTGTTTTTGTTAAAGGTGTGTATTTATTGTAACAGTAATGTAGTATCTCATTGGTGCTGCAGCATAATTCGTAACGTATTATTCCTTTAAATCCAATTATGTTGAGAGACTTTTAAGGTTTCACTTTCCTACAATGCAGTTCATAAATTAAAAAAATATTTAGGTACCAACACCAGTAAGGATTAGCTTTCACAACAGGAGCACATATGAGCACATAACATGCACATCACAAAAATAAAGATGACTAAGCATTCACCATGGTGGATTAAGCTTGAAGTTGTTGCAAGTTGACTCATAGTATTCTACCAAAATGATCAGAATTTGGATTTTATCTTCAAGGCAAACAAAAATATACTTTGGAAATCTGTTGTGAATCTGCTTAAACTATATTAAACACCTTGTTTTGTTTTGTTTTGTTTTTCCTCTCGTAACTCTTTCTGCATTTTCTCTGTTGACATTTAACTGTTTTACCTGCTCTGTGTCTCCCCCTGCAGTAAATACTTGTCATGTGTGGGCTACCCAGCCTGTAAGACGGCAGTGTGGTTTCCTGACATGGTGCTGGAGGTCAGCAGAGACGACAGCGTTTGTCCCACCTGTCGGCCACATCCCATACACATGTGAGTGTTGGTTTTACACTGGACCACGTTTCATTGGTGAAAACACAGAGCTGTGCATGTCACATTCCAACACTGAGAAGCATCTGAATATGTCTGAAATAAATACATTTTAGGATGACGATTAATTTGATTGGTCAAACCGTGATGACAAAGACAGTACTCTGGCACAAAAAAAGATAAGATAAGATAAAGATAAAGTTCTTTATTTCTCCCCACTCCAGGGAAAATTTACGTTGTTACAGCAGCTTTATTTACAATATATACAAGGGTGAAAAATTTTTTTTTAACAGAAAAAATAAAAATAAAGTTTAAAATCCTAATTGTCGTATTATTTAGTGTTCACATACATTGCTCTTCAAAAGTTTTTGGTCACCCAGGCAATTTCATGTTCTCCATGAAAACTCACGCTTTTATCCATGTGCTAACATAATTGCACAAGGGTTTTCTAATCATCAATTAGCCTTTCAACAGCATTAGCTAACACAATGTAGCATCAGAACACAGGAGTGATGGCTGCTGGAAATGTTCCTCTGTACCCCTATGCAGATATTCCATTAAAAATCAGCTGTTTCCAGCTACAATAGTCATTTACCACATTAACAATGTCTAGACTGGATTTATGATTAATTTAATGTTATCTTCATTGAAAAAAAAGCTTCTATGTGACCCCAAACTTTTGAACGGTAGTGTATCTTATGAATAAAATTAACTATGAAACATTCTCATTCAGTGCTACAAGCCTACACATTTGTAATTTAGAAAAATATCAATAGAAAAAATGCATGCCACCACAACCAGACACTATTATCTGCTTAGAGTCCATACACTGGAAGGCAGAGTAAAAAGTTTCTCATCAGAGTGAGTGGTGAAACGTGATTATCTATATAAAGGGGCTAATTATGCACACTTTATAAAATGTCTTTCCTCAAAGGTACTCGTAATGTTGCACTTAATTTAGGCAAGTTACAAATGTTTTTGGACCCAGGCCCTCCATTATTTCACACATCAGAACAGAATGGGAGTGGGGGCTTTGTACGCTATTTGACTGACTCACAAATTGCTCAGCTGAGGGATAATGACACATTAAAGACCTCAGAACTGCTAGTGTGGCTGAAGACTCTTTACACATATGGACTTCATTGTGCTTCGTTGCATTCCGGCTCTGTCTTTTGACATACAGTGATTTAGAGGGTGCCCAACAGCATTGTACAGCTGTTTGAATTTATGCAAATGTGCTCTGATGCAATGCAAGGGACAAACAGGTAAGAGCCAGTTGCTCTGTTTTCATTCACACAGAAAGAGAAGCAAAGACCTGTTTGCTTTTCCACTCAACCAAAGCAGTGGGGATTACTGTCAATGCAGATACAGAACTACAATCTCTTCAAATTGAATTACAGCACTTTGAACACTACAAGCTAAAAACAAGACAAAAAATAAAATGATTCTGAACTTGTTGAAGTTTTCCAACAGGAAAGTAGGAACTTCTTTCATGTGTAGTATGACTGTCAGGAAAATTCTTCAATGGAGTCCTAACTTTTCCAAATGAACACTTGGAGTCATCTCTCAAGTCAAAGCAAAGTTTTACCTGTGACAAGAAATCACTTGAACAGAACACAGTCTGGACAAGTGACCTGACGAAGGCGAGAAACAGCATAGCTTTTATACAGGCACATAAGCACAAGTCACACAACTGGTATGTGTTATCTTTAGTTTCGCTGCAGACACGGCGCTTAGTCCTTGGTTCCTCAGCGCTTCATGGAAAATTACTGAGCGCACATGAATCCGCACATCACACAGTTATAAATGAATAAGAACATTCAATCATCAAATACAATAGCTTTCATAACAGCGACACTCGGTATCTGTATGTAAGAACACAGTCTTTTAATCGGCCTCTTGTGAGTCCAGAACTATATGGAAATGTTTTAGTAAATCTCTGCAGTACCCCCAGAAACATTAAAGATGTAGTAAGTAGAATTAATTTACAATACAAAGGGTGATCAAAAACATCTGATACTGGTACATGTCACAGTCTGCAACACGTTTGAACAGTAAGTGTCAGGGGTCAGAGAGTGTATGACACCACGTTATCAGCAGTGGGATATGTGTTGCCCACATTTTTGTGATCATTTGTGACTCGGTCTGCCCGCAAAAGGCCAGCGATGATGAGGCAGCTTTGTCAAACATGCAGTCAAAAAATCAATTCTGGATCAAAAGTTAGTCTTCAGAAAGTTTTCAAGAAAGAGTCTTCAAGTAGTCTTCAGAGTCTGATGTGAATAATGTTTATTCAATACAGAGGCAGTATGAACAAGCATGAGGAAAATCTCAATATTTTAACTGACTACACAAAGCGTTACATCTACGGATGTTCAATAGTGGCTTTTTGTATAATAACCGATATGCTGATATTGTCCAATTCTCAATTTCTGATTCCGATATCAACCGATATATGTGGGCTATTTAACTAATTTTAGGTAACATCACATATCTCCTGTGGTGGAATAAACACATCATGCCCAATTTTATTGTGATGCCCCATTGGATGCATTCTCAAATGCAACAAGGCTTTCCAAATGTAAACATTGTCTGTGCAAAGTAAGAAAACTACTTCAACTTAAGTTATGGAAAAAATGCCATATTTATGCCATTTTTTTTTTTAAAATTGTCTCAAACAACAGTTCACACTCCCTCTCTCCCTCTATGAGTAAATGCTGGCAGAATCTAGGCATTATTTTATCGGTTTTCATGATAGGCAAAAAAAAACTAAACGATATTGAACAATATTATATTTTTCTGCCAATATCGGGCCGATATTATCGTATTATTGGTGGGTCGATATTATTGGACATCTCTAGTTACATCGTCTTACATACCTTCTCCTAAACACTCCTCTTCCGTTCTGGAAGGCCACAACCCATCGTCTTAAGACCCAATCAGAATGTATATGATGTAATCGTATCAGAAGTTAAGCCACCTCCTGTTTTTTATTTCTGCTATAGCAGATTATTTCTGCTTAGCTTAGCGTGACCTACGGTTTCAACTCATGAGTGCCGGTCTTATCGCCTTATATGGGCTCCATAGGCTTCCGTTTGAGTTGCCGCTTTCCACAGGATTATTTAGTGTATTCATAACTTCAGTTGAGATGTTAGGTCTTCCAGTCTTATCAGTGTTTGATCTGATTTATACATCCTAGTCGTCTAGTTTTATCATTTGTTCAATCTTAAAAATGCCACAACACACTGGTCGGTATGCATTTCCAATCCAATGGTTTATCCCCCGGGGTCTGACCGTCAAGGCAGAGTTCTACCATAACTTCTAGAGTTGTTAGAACATTTGGAGCACATGACCCAACTGCGGCACAATGCCATATGAGAGCATTACAAGCCTTGCAGAGGCACATAAAATGCTTTATCGCTGCGTAATGTGATGAGAATGGTGGACAAATGTAAATCAGGTCCAATTTTTGATTTTAATAAACACAGTCTCTCATGTTTCTAATTGAACCTTGTAACATCTTATAATCTGTTGGTCAGAGAGGCTCAACACAAAGTGCAGAATATTTAAATGTTGTGAGGTCGTTACAGTAAACTATTACTAATTTATTCATCAAATTCTACCTTTGTCAGTTTGATGGAACTTTACTGCACTGCTGACTAAGATTCAGAGTATACGATATTATAAGTGCCTGTTAAAGATTCCTTCATCCACGTCATTTTCCTCCAGCACAGTTCAGACCTTTAGTAACTGGGCACACATTAACTATGAAAAACATCTTCTTTTCAGTGGTCACTTCAATGCCAAGAGCCTTCAGTGCCTGATTTTGCCATCTCAGTTGTGCAAACACCAACAGACGCTGAACACACTCAGTGGCCTCAGCAACGCAAAAAAAAAAAAAAAAATTGTCAGAAATACTTGTTTACACCAGTGGGCGTTAACCCCTTGAGCACGTGCCTCAGCTCAGTCCAAATATAGGGCGCACTCGCAAGCAGCGAGCCAAAGTGCTCCACACCAGCATCTGTTGCCATAGCAACCAATCTGGTACAGCGCTCAAAGTTGAGCTACAGCATTTCTTCTAAAACAATATCAGTGTTTTTTTTTTTTTTATCACATTTTACCCAGCAGCTTTCAGTTTGTTGGATAACTTCAAATGCTGTTAGCAGAATATGTGTGCAGGAGTGAACTAATGCTTTGTGCTGCAGCCTTGCTGGTCGCCACGGCAACTTGCTGTGTTATACCAACTTTTGTCTTGCGCACACACATTTTGAAAACTCAACTTTCTGGTGGACTGTTTATCTCCATCATCAGTCCTTTGCACGGTCCTGTGTTTAATGTTTGTGTATTAACAATGCCTTCATATATTAGTCAGAACTTATCACATCTGTTTGTGCTCATTTAAGTTGAACATACCAGGCTGGAGGACATGGCACTCCCTGAAGTCTTTAAATTACATTTC